>NW_007377445.1:327591-388063 GCF_000475195.1 Diaphorina citri | reverse complement strand
AGGAGGTTTTTTTTTTTTTTTTTTTTTAATCAATTCCACATACTTGATTGATTGATATCATGTCAATCCCTTTGAGGGTTCAACACAATCCCTTTTAGGAATGGACTCTGATAGTAATAGGAGAAAGAAAGTCCGTCCAATACTTCTACATCGTCTAAAAAATAATCTCGCCTGAATCTCAACGCGTCTATCATTTCTGCATTCCCCGTCCTGTCTCGAACAAACTACTCTTTAGCTAGAAGAGTGGGTGAAATCTTCATTTTATTTTTATTATTTTTTCCCCCGGTAGGTAAAAGTTTAACCCCCTCCGTGCCTGGAAAAAACCTAGGAAGCACGATCTGCTAATTTCCAGTTTTTTTTTTTATTATTTCCAAGTATAAAAGAAGATAGACAGTATAAATCGCCAGTACCTAGGTACCTACATGTTCAACTGTTTTGTTCTCTAAGGAGTTATCCATGCTATTGATTTTCAACTTTTCCATTTGTTTGCACTTCATCAATCACCCACCTTACCTGCAGCAGTATTGACTAGGGAATTATAAGTTTTATTACCTCAGTATAGGTCATATTTATGTTGCAGAAGTGTGGGTATGTGTAGATGTTTCAAATGGAAAAGTGAATTATGTTAAAAGCAATAAAAAGATTTTTTACTGTCCTTGTATTGCATGGTTCTTCCATTGTCTTGTATTCTGTCTTTACTTATTTGTTTGGTTGATTCTTTGTTTTGTTTCAGATAAAGTAACTTTGTTTCCTGACAACCCAAGTAACCTATTTTAAATTATCAAATGATGGACTACGAGTTTAAAATAAAAACATCCAATGAAAGAACTAAAGTGGAAGATTTGTTTGACTATGAGGGATGTAAAGTTGGTAGGGGAACCTATGGACATGTTTACAAAGCTCGAAGAAAAGATAATTCTGATACTCGTGACTATGCTCTAAAACAAATTGAAGGCACTGGACTTAGTATGTCAGCTTGTCGTGAAATAGCACTGCTGAGAGAACTAAAACATCCTAATGTGATCAATCTAATAAGTGTATTTCTGTCTCACAATGATAGAAAAGTTTGGTTATTGTTTGACTATGCTGAACATGATCTGTGGCACATTATCAAGTTTCATAGAGCAGCCAAGGCTAATAAGAAACCTGTCATGGTACCCAAAGGAATGGTTAAATCACTTTTGTATCAAATATTAGATGGTATCCATTATCTCCACTCCAATTGGGTTCTACATCGAGATCTTAAACCTGCCAATATTCTTGTGATGGGTGAAGGTATAGAACGTGGTCGTGTGAAAATTGCTGACATGGGATTTGCCAGGTTATTTAACAATCCACTTAAACCTCTTGCAGACTTAGATCCTGTGGTAGTAACTTTCTGGTACAGAGCTCCTGAACTTCTTTTGGGAGCTAGGCATTACACCAAAGCCATTGATATTTGGGCTATAGGATGTATATTTGCTGAGTTGTTGACATCTGAACCAATCTTCCATTGTAGACAAGAAGATATTAAAACCAGTAATCCTTACCATCATGATCAACTAGATAGGATATTTAGTGTCATGGGATTTCCCCTAGAGAAAGACTGGGAAGATATCAGAAAAATGCCAGAACATCCTACTTTACTGAAAGATTTTAATGAGCGTTGAGTGTTTACAGTAAAGTTAAAGATAAACTGGGGGGATGAGACTTAAAAAAAAAAAAGATGAGTGTTTCACCGCCGTTTTTATTTCGTAGCAATGAAACATGAAACTTTCTAGTATATATTTTAATCTTGAAAACCTAACCGATGAACTGCCCATTTGTGCTGCTTTCGGCATGTTATAAGTACTTACTATACATCAGTTTCTTTATCTTATGAAGTCAAAGTAACACCTTGGTATTACCAAGTTAAAGATAGGGGGGGGGGGGGGATGAGACTTTCTTGTATATATTTTAATCTTGAAAACCTAACCGATGAACTGCCCATTTGTGCTGCTTTCGGCATGTTATAAGTACTTACTAAACTATACATCAGTTTCTTTACCTAATGAAGTCAAAGTAACACCTTGGTATTACCAGGAGTAGGTAATGAACCGAGAGATCAATGAAGTACTCAGTCACCACTCTTCTAATTTTGATTTTAATTTTCTTTTTTACAGAGATCTGTAAAATGGAATAATCAAAATTAGAACGAGTGGTATTGGGACATAGATCTCTTGGGAAAGCTAAACCTAGTGACTAATCTGTCTGTATCATGGGAAGTGTTCACGCCAAGGAAATCCCATCACAACCCTACGATGAGTTGGATAGTGATCCGAACGATGCAATGCTGGGCCATGTCATGGTAGCCCCAGCCAGGGTAGATAGAGTCAAAGTAGAAGGTATAGGACGCACCTATGATGATATTATCACAGACTCGATCAAGCAGACAGAAATCTTCAAGTCCAGTACATTTGGTCAGTTGATTTTCCAATGTCATGAAGTAAGAAATCAGCTGGAGCGTCTACAATGTTTCCAACAAGTTCAGATTGAAATCGACGCAAGTAAAGGACCAGACGCTACACCTGAGCATGGCTATGAGATAACATTCAGAGTGAAAGAACTGAAACGTTACAGAGCAGGTGTGACGACTAGTATTGGAAATAACGAGGGTTCCGTGGTGGTGTGGGGAAAGATGCCCAACCTGTACGGGAGAGGAGAACTCGCTGAGATGAGTTACGTGTATGGAACCAAGTCCTTGGTATACAATCTGACTCTGAGGAAACCATTCTTCGGTCCTATAGACTCGATGCTATCCGGATCTCTGCTACGGCAGGTTAATGAAATGCCAGCGTCTAGTTGTAAACTTCTAGAACAAGGTCTCATCTTGGACTATGCTATTCTATTCCCTACGATTAAGAATTCCATCGAGTGGAATGGTTTGATTCGTGAGATTCAGCCTGCATCGCGTGGTACACCGTTTGCTATCCGTGAGAGTGCAGGCTACACACTCAAGTCTTCACTCAAGTTCATTACCAGCTTGGATAAGCGTGATGATAAGATACTGCCCCGACATGGGCAGTTCTGTCAAGGCAGTGTCGAGTTTGCTGGTCTAGGGGGGGATGTTGGGTTTCAGAAGTATAGTTCTCTGCATCGCGTGGTACACCGTTTGCTATCCGTGAGAGTGCAGGCTACACACTCAAGTCTTCACTCAAGTTCATTACCAGCTTGGATAAGCGCGATGATAAGATACTGCCCCGACATGGACAGTTCTGTCAAGGCAGTGTCGAGTTTGCTGGTCTAGGGGGGGATGTTGGGTTTCAGAAGTATAGTTCTCTATTCCAAGTGAACTATCCACTAGGTCCCTACATCACAGCGCAGGCGTCACTAGATGCAGGACTCCTTGGTAGTTTCTCACAGGATAAAACATTCACCTTGTGTGATCGGTTCTTCCTCGGAGGACCTCTTGGTCTGAGAGGATTCGCTCACTATGGTATAGGACCCAAGTCCGGTGGTAGTTCTCTGGGAGGTACCGTGTACTGGCAGGGTGCCTATCATATCTACACACCACTGCCATTCACTAAACCTACCAAGGGATCCTTCTCCGATAACTTTAGGCTGAACTTCTTCGCGAACGCTGGCAGTATTCAGGATATGAGTGCGAGTGAGATAACATCCAAGTGGCGGAAGTTAGGTGAGGAGCTACGTATATCTTATGGTATCGGGTTAGCTATTCGGTTTGCTGGATTAGCGCGAGTTGAAATCAACTACTGCTTCCCATACAGTTACCAGCGGGATGATAGTGTGGTCCCTGGCATGCAGTTTGGGTTTGGTATCACATTCATATGAGCTCACTTCAGGCTCATGTTGGTAGTCAAGCTTGTAGGTAGAACACTTCTATTTTCTCTCTTTTTGTTTGGAATGACTTTCAAGTGAAAGACAGTATAGGCCTTATGATTTACTTTTAGTAAGTTTATGCTGCAACGTTTATTCACCATTACCTATAATCCCTCTTATGGGAAGAGCCTCATTACAAGTACCTACTAACGGATAACACAAAAGAAGATGAAAACATTTTTGACGACCCTGTTCCAATTTAATGTAAACTTATTAAGTTGGAATAGATACCTAAGATGTCAAACATCCCTTACAATTGTGTTACCAAAAATGGGAAATTCATATCGATTGGTGATTTGTGCTTCAAATAGGTCCCACTAATGGTTCATATTGAAATTCAGACCCAAAAATAAAATTTAGACTTCCGGCCCTGGTGACCTCCGGGGGTGAGAATGGATGTTTCGAAAATGATTTTTGGGACTAATATTCAATATAAATCATTAGTAGGACCTATTCAAAGCACAAATCACCAATCGATATGAATTTCCCATTTTTGGTGCTTCCCCTATTGGCGGGAAAACATGGAAAAATGAAAATTTGAATAGACCATAACTCCGGCCCTGATTATCGGATCGAGCTCAAACTTGTACCAATATACTACGTTCTTTAAGGACTTCAATATGGTGTGTCAAAAGAAGGGAGTTCTCATTTGAGATTTCAAAGTTGGCCCCCCTGGGGCCGACCCTGAAAAAGACCCTGAAATTTTTACATAGCCTATAAGAAACTAGAGGTAAATTTAGGCTCTTATACAAAATTTCAGGTTTCTAAATTCATCGGTTCAAAAATTAAGGTGGGGGGGGACTTTATGAATGCACTGTATAACTGCTAAGGTTTAATGACGGGGTTTTACCCTCCATTCGGCAACAAGCTACCCGCCTACTAGCATTAATCTCACGCAGCCTGAGTTTGACTTGAAAAAGCCAGCAGCACAAGATTGCCCAGATGATCATTGATCATCCATTCGGATACTAACCACACTCAACTTTGTTTAACTTCAGTGATACATTTGAAATTGGTGCATTCAACGTGCTGTCGCCACTGGCGGATGCTTTACTTGGTTATGCCAATGGCCATCACACGATTACATACTGGTATTAGAAAATAAATAGAATATTGTGTCTTTTCTTGTTCAACTGATAACGAACATGGGTGTGGCCCTTGGGTATGCTACGAAACAAGGTGATGATTTTTTTCCAAGACGAATCCCCGACGCATGGGCCGAATTCACAATTCAACACTAGTTCATTTAGATTCTTTAAGGCATCCCATGTATAGCATCCATAAAAGCATCCAATATATAGCATCCCATATATAAAAAAAGATTCTTTAGATTCTTTGGTTGTTTTGAATTCATTAAGGCTATGTAAAAATTCAGGGACTTTTTCAGGGTCGGCCCCAGGGGGGCCAACTTTAAAATCTTAAATGAGAACCCCCTACTTTTGACACATCATATTAAAGTTCTTAAAGAACGTAGTACATTGGTACAAGTTTGAGCTCGATCCGATCGCGGTAGCGCCCCGCCCCGCCAAGTCAAGAAAGTTTGACCGCGCTACTAGAGATATCGAAACTACTGCTGAACTAAAAAGAGGCAACAAATATTAGGCGAATTTCATAGGTGTAGAGTGTGAAAGAGACAGCAAATTTTGTGTGTCTGCGAAGATCAGTGGCAATCCGATAATCTGAATAAGTCCTAAGTGAAGGAGCTCGACAATGTTACGAATTTTAAAAGTACGGACACGAATTTCAATTTTCGTCGCAAAACATGGTGAAAAAAGAACTACTAACTATAGTACATAATTATCACACAATGGTTATAAAGTGGTGCAATATTAAACTGTTGAGATAATGGGACTACATGTCCTAATTCGACAGTCTAAATAAAGCACTAATACTAATACTAATGGTTTTTACCACAATCTGGGGTTAAACTTGGTTGAACTATTGGACTAAACAATGCTTGACAAGCAATCTGATTGGCTAAAAAGTTTAAAATCAACCAATCCGATTGCCAAGATTACCATGTGAATTTAAATTAGACAACTGATATCTGAATGGTTAAATTCTAATCTGAAGTTAAAAATGAAGCACTCAAATTGAATCTAGTAAATTTATCTGAAAATAATTTGAAACTGAGATTGTGGTCTCGGAAATGGATTCAATAGTTTACCTTAAACCATTTTTAAATCCAGATTTTGCCTCCGACTATCATTTGAAGCTGTATTTTCTCCCATCCTCAGGCAATTTTCATTTTCAATTAAAAAAATAGTTCAACTTAAGCCAAATTTAAACCCAGAATTCGGTGCCGACCATTGAAGCCATTTTCTCTCTCTTCCTCAGGTGTTCCTGGTACCTCACTCACACAACGATCCCGGCTGGCTGAAGACATTCGAAAGCTACTACCACTCTCAAACCAGGATGATACTGAACAATATGGTAGAGAAACTAGTGCAACATCCAAACATGACCTTTATCTGGTCGGAGATATCCTTCTTCTCGCAATGGTGGGAGAGGTAAGACTAATAGAATAGAATAGAATGGAATAGAATAGAATAGAATAAGAACAACTATCACTCTTGAAGTCTCAAACCAGAATAATTATACATAGGTACTCAATAATGTTGGAAAAGGGTAAGTCGTTAATACCAAGTAGATTGTAGACAAACCACTAAACTTTCGGAAACCAAAATTTGACCAAAAAACTGATCAGCATTTTTTTTTAATATTATTATTAAATCGGTGAAAAAAAAAGAAAAGCAATAAAAGGGGAAGTGAATTAAAGAAATTTGATAGAGGAACTTAATTTTCCATCGTTCTTTTTCTTTCCTCTTTTCGGTTTCCTATCTTGTACTCTACACATTATAATTCCTTTACCGGTGTTATATGCCAAAACTTTCGATGGTCAGTTTTTAGTGCCAAAACACGTTTTGAGGTCCCTAGAGCCTAAATCCAAAGTTTCAGCCATTGGTCCGTGTGTGTGCATGTCTGTGTGTCTCTCTGTTAGAGGAACTTGATTTTCCATTGTTTTTTTTTCTTTCCTCTTTTCCGGTTTCCTATCTTGTACTCTACACATTATAATTCCTTTACCGGTGTTATATGCCAAAATTGTTTCCATTTCGGCTGTAGACTCTAGGTAGGCATAGAGTTAAGCTATAAAATTTGAATATGAAAGTAATTATCCTCAAATTACCTCCAGACACAGGAAGTAAACTCTGATTACGAACATTCATAAATATTTCCAGATAAAGTCTTCTTCCCTAATGGAACTTTGGAACGCTGTCTTGCGCTTATTTCAACGCAATTAAACGCAAAAATAAGCTGACGGAACGCAACTAGGGAAAAACACTAACCGTTAAAGAGATTTCGGAATTTAATGGATGGCAATAAAGAAGTAGAAAATGGAAAAAGAATTATAGTGCGCAAGATAAAACGGAGAAAAGGTAACGAAGAAAGTAAATTATCTTTTAGTTAATGAAGAAAAGAGAATTGTAATAAAATCATGTTGGTGCAATATTTATGCACACGTGCGGGGAAGAACTTTGCGCGAAACTTTTAATGGGTTAAAGAACAAAGAGCATCTTCAGGTCATTGAAACCCTCTTTATGGTTCCTTTGTCGGAGGTACCATGATTTAAAATGTGTAACTGCTAAGGTCTGATCGTCCAGAAAACGAAGAGAGAAGAAAGACAGGAGAAAGGCCGTTCATGAACAAACCTTATCTGTTGATAAAATCCGCCGCAGAAAGGAATCAATCTCGCGACTTACCGCTAGCACTACTGTCGAAAAAAAACTGAATTCCTTGGTACAGAAGATGTCCTAAACCACGCAAGATTTTCTCCGCTATTGTAACTAAACATGTTTGTAATAAAATGGGGTTCAACATTAGAAGAAAACAGAGCAAAGTGGATAGGGAGAGAATTATGAATGAGAGAGAGAAACGGAGAATAGAAAAATCATAGTCTGTCCCTTTTATCTTAAGATTTTTAAGAACGATAAGTTACTGAGACAAAAAGTAACTTGAAAATTTACCAAGGGGAAATGATTACAACTTACTGAGAGAAAAGGCCATGTTTTCAAACGTCACCTCTTTGAACGAGGAATTCATATTCATTACAACTTCAGCCTTTGCATAAGAGAGCTACCATAGCTCTATCAAAAGGAAGTTTAACTCTTTAACTTTGTTAAGATTTGTTCCATACTCTGTCCTATATTGACATCATTGAAAGAAATTTCTTAGAATAGGACGAAACTCTCACCCTATGACTTGTAATATGTACATACAAACGTCATACAAAGTTGGTTCTCATTTCTCATAGTTTGAGCATTGTCTCAAACATGTTCAAGCTGAAAGGAACAGGCTATATTGGGAGGAAAGAGGGAAATGTCTGTGTTCTAGGGGACGGGGAAGTTAGAATTAGGGGGGAATAGGAAGGAGCAAAGAGAAGTGATTTTTTTATTTTTTCCCTCGTAAAATCTGGGATCATTATTACCTCCCCCGTTTAAACCTAATGTACTCCTTGAGCCTATATGAGTCCAGAGGGAAAAAAGCATCAAATACTAACGCTTTCGCAGGGAAAAAGCACAAGGCGGTACAGGAAAAGTTTTTCTTAACGGCTTTCGTATAGGTATGTTCTTGAATATAGATAAGTAGGTGTGTGTTTATGTTATAAGAAGGTTTATATAATTTTGTTTTATTCCCACGCTGTTCTAAAGCACTTGGTGTTAAGTAATGTTTAATGTGATTGACGACTGGATGAGAACTTGAACTTTTTTCCTTTCATAATATTTACGATTTTTTCCGCACTGAAGAGGTAGCTAAATCAATTTAGAAGAGAGTTTTTGCAAGTCTTGCAATTCATTCATTGCGGATTAGAAATTTACTATTGAAACTTATATTGTTTTCTCAGTTTTCTGCACTACTTATATTAATGAATGGAGCTTCCACATAAGAAGTGACTATAAAAATAAATCGAAAATAATAGTCTCATTGGTTTCCATTTCAGATCTCGGAAATGTTTTTTTTTTTTTTTTTTTTTTTTTTTTGCAGTGCGTATCATACCTATTGTTGCGTAGTCTGGTTTTGGAAAGAATGCGACGCAACATTGCCGAATTTGAACATTATGAGAGGTTTTTTATGCTCTTTATCTTAGTGTGTGTGCCCATTTGGCAACTTTCTCTCCTCTCGTGCTATATTTTGAAATTTCGCGAGAAACCCCAATTCCACGTTCCAAAACACAGACTATAGGTCCTAGACCTAGATACCTATATTAGATATCTCTTGGTAGCGTCGTCAAACTGTTTTGACTTGGCGGGGCGGAGCGCTGCCGCGCTCCTTAATTAGTGCTTTATTTAGATCAGGGGTCTTAACCTTTTAGAATTGGCGGACCACTATTGATAAACCAAAAATCTCGCGGACCACTTGAGATTATGTATATGCAATCAATTGTACATTGTACACGCTATGTGACAATGGGTATATATTAGAGGACCTATATCTAGTTGATAACTCAGATGTTCTATTTCGTGCACCCGTTGGTCCTTGGTATCACCAATACTCATTGTAAGTTGTTAGGTGACAATTATCTTTGAGGTAGTCAACCACGTCCACCGTTTAGTGTTCCCGAAGAGACGAGATGATGATGATTTTTTTTTTTGAAAGAGAGAGAGAGAGAGGCAGAGAGAGAGAGACAGAGAGAGAGAGAGCCTCATGAAAAGTGAAAAATTAATTGACTCATAAAAAAAGAAGGAAAAAATCATATAGAGGAGTAGTGCAAAAGGTGTAATGAACAAAATGTGGAGGCCAGCACAGGCACACATGCACTTGTCACTAATGGACCCGATAAAGAACAGCAAAATGGACGCAATTACTTCAAACCGTTGCTTTGGTATACGCAATTTAATGGAGATCTCCATTAAATGTATCTATATTTTTTTATAGGTGTCTCTGATCCTGCCTCGGTGATTCAATTATGAATTTTCCTGCGTATGGACTATAATAACCTGAGTGGACATTTAAAAGGATTCAGAGGAAGGGAGAGATACTAGAAATGATTTCCTGCACTTCAAAGTGCTTATTTTGTTCCTTTTTACTTTCCTTATCCTAGACTAAACAAGTAGGTAAATACCTTTTCATTCTACTTCATTCCTGAATCATGATTATTTTTGTACGCAAAGGAACACTTTGTACATCATTCTATTCCCTTCCAACTCACTTTATCATGGATATGTCAATGTTTACCTCATCTTAATATGTCACCAGGTGGTCTTATCTCTCAACTTCAAACTTCAATTTCCTCGAAAAGTTCAAAAGGTCACCGGTGCCCCATGGTAACAATAAAGTCCCACATAAAACTGTTCAATTGTGCTGAAAACCTGAAAGTTAGATTGGAAAAGCAATAAAATGAAACAAACACGGAGCATGACCATCGCAACTCGAGATGTAAGAGAGATATATTAAAAAAGTTTATTAGCTCCGACGAAAAACACATGTACACAAATACCCATGGATTGAAAATACGAGTAATATGGGAAATGGAGGACGTGTACTTACGAACCCTCTGTGTGTAATACGGTTCTAAAGGATTGGTGTAGCACAGGGTGTCTGAAATGACTTTATATAAAATAGAGACACGATGACTTTTTCCTTACTCACCTCTCGCGGACCACCTGAAACCTTCTCGCGGACCACTAGTGGTCCACGCACCATAGGTTAAGAATGGCTGATTTAGTTTTTAGACTGTCGAATTAGGACATGTACGCGACTAAAGGAAAAGGCCAACCAATTGAAAGGCCAAATGATTTCCCTCTGTCTTCCAAAGCGTTGCACGTTGGCTGGATGGAAATACATTCGTGCGTCTTATCCATAATTCACCTAACTCCCTGAAACTAAATTTCCCTAATGGCCAGCATGGGCAAGGGTCGGTCGTTGCGTTGCCATTATAGCCTCCATTGCCATCAAAACACATCCTTCCCTATCTCGCCCTCCCAGTTATGCCCTGGGGCCCAAGATTCGCCATCCCAAGGTTTACGGGTTGATTTATTTCCTTCCCATCACACAAATGGGTAAATGGGTTATGCAAAGCAGATAAGAAGGCAAAAGCATTATCAGTATGGGCTCTCTCCCTCGTAAAGAGGAGGAAGCGGGGTGCGGGGCAGACTTCACAGATGTTGTTTTCTCATACATCATTTTCTATTCACTTGTTCGCACCTCTAATCTTGGTGCTTCCTCCCTGAATTATGACAGCTGTGTTGAATGTTGTGTTGTGAAGGAACGATGATAAGTTTTGTGATTGATTGACACACTTTTTAACTTTTTTTCATACATCATTTTCTATTCACTTGTTCGCACCTCTAATCTTGGTGCTTCCTCCCTGAATTATGACAGCTGTGTTGAATGTTGTGTTGTAGAGGAACGATGATAGGTTTTTGTGATTGATTGACACACTTTTTAACTTTTTTTCGTTCTTTCTTCCATATCAACAGTGGCGTAGCGTCCATGTAGGGCGTGTATGGCGGCTGAAACGACTGTATATTTCTTGTGGGACCAGAATTTATGCAGTTCTCATGTAAAATTCTGAACTGAAATTAGGTAAATGCGCATTTATGATGCCTTTTCCACAAGTTTGGCCATGCCTCGGGATGAACTAGCGGGATTCCGGAGCGAAGCGACGGAATTCAGCTAGTATATTATATAGCTATATAGGTACTTCTCAGAAGTACTCGACGTAAAATGGAAAAATAAAATAAGAGACATTTTTTTTAAAAATTCCGAATTTCCGAAAAATTCCCTATTTCTCTTTTTCCCTCTCTCTTTCCTTACCCTTCTTCCAACCCTCCTCTCCTCCCTCTCTCTCTCCTTCTCTCTCTTTCTTGCTGTCCTTCGCCTTCTTCTCTCCTCTTCTACTTGTGTCTATTATCCTCTTTATTTTCTTCTCTCCTCTCCCTTCCTTCTCTTTCTCATTCCCTGCATTCTTCTCTTCGCATTCCCTCCCCCTTCTCTCTCTCTCTCTCTCACCCTTTCACTCTTTCTATTTCCCCTTCTTTTCCCCTTTTCTCCCCTCTCCCCTTTCCCATTGCATCGTTTGTTCCCAGTCCGTACATAATTCCCCTCTCCCTCCCTCCCCACGTTTCCCTCCCTCTATTCCAGACAGCTGTTACCTGGAAACATTTGGCCTCTATTAGGTATAGTATACCTGGGAGTATTTGAACGAGGTCAAATTTATGACGTGAGTCCTTTACGACGTGTTTATGCAAATGAGAGTGAGAAAGGAAGAATAAGGGAGGAGAGGGAGAGAGATATAGAGAAAGAGAGAGAAAGAGAGAGAGAGAGAAAGAGAGAGAGAGGGGGGAGGGAGGAGGAGAGAGAAGGGGGAGAGAGAGGGGGGAGAGAGAGGGACAGAAAGAGATAGGAAAATAGTTTAGTTCCTTAGTGTAACTTGTATCGACCTACCTACCAATAGTTTTCTTACTTTTTTTTTGTTCCTTTATTTCTTAGGTACCATTTTCCGTCACATCATTTCCTTTATTTGGATGTTACAGTTAAAATGATAAAGTTGCTCATTTTCTCTCATAGTAAGAGAAACACTATTTAAATTCTCTTGCAAAAAATCCCTCCTTCTTTCTCCCACTCCTAGTGTATGAATTCTCTCTCGATCCCACCTCCTAGTTTAGAAATTCTCTCTCTCCTGTTGGGTTAGGACTGCCGATAGTAAAGGACCAAAAATTTTGAAAATCTCAGTATATCTTTGGTGTACCATACAGGGATCTATTTCTCTTTTCTTTAACCGATTTTTTATATAAAAAAAGTCTCATTTTCATTTCAATGGGTCCGATGTTGGACACACTTCCCTTATTTAACCAACCTTAATGATTAACACCTTGATCAGCTAAACCTCTCGGATTAAATAGTATCAATTAAGAATCAGCGACAGTTAATAGAGTAAAACAATTTGGATGAAAAATATCTGCAGGTCTATCTGGCTTAACGTTAACCAGGTGGCTTACATTGGAAACAATTAGTCACAAGTCACAACTGCCCTAGGTATTTAATATTTTCCTAATGATAATGAAAGTAATTAGGGCCAATTCATTAAGATCGCTTGCTAATCTTGCTATTTACAGGTAGGTAGGTATTCCGCTATTTACAGGTACAATTAACGATCTGGAGATAATGGTGCTCAACTAATAGGTAAATCTGTTAACATTGATATTGGTATCAAGTAGCGCATTGGCGGTAAAACTATCATTTGTGGTAATTGTCATAACGATTCTAAGAATTGGAAAAGGGTCAATTTGTAATGGGGTTATAACTTTTTTAGGATTGAATTCATTGCCATGAGAAAATGCTTAAAGTATACCTACACTGGAGACTGGAGTTATATTCTGTCGCAACTATATAACTTTAGAAAGTAGAGATGTGAATTTGGATCATACCTAGATTTTATTAACTATTTAACTCAATAAAGCCAAATATTCCAATTACCTAACTACAGAACTATTTGATAAAAATATAAAATAGGTACTTCAACATTTTCCTCAATTCTCAATACTTAATTCAACTTCTACAAAAATAGCAACATTATGATCATCCCCTTTAGACAAAAGAGTGTTCCCGTTGAATAAACTGTGTTTTCGACACGATAGAATAAGATAATGATATTGTTTGAGAAAATGGGTTACATTCTAGCTCGGAGGGTCTTTAATCAACCTAGTATTCATTATGGTTGCTTCTTGATGCTATAACATTTCTTCATGTCAGCCTAGTATTCATTATGGTTGCTTCTTGATGCTACATCATTTCTTCATGTCAGCCTAGTAAGCTCGGTGAGTAGAACGTCTGTCTCGTAAGCCCTAGGCCGTCAGTTCGGTTCCCGTCCGGGGCGGATAAAATCCTGATGGGATAATGTTCGTTCTCGGAACGGCTGGCTTTCTCCTCATATCTTGTCTTCCTTCTCTTTTCGCTTTCGGGACGATAAGACTTAATCAGTTACCTACAGATCCAATAAAGGTCATTGGAACTAAATTTATTGCTGATTGTCCTTTTCAAAATCCTTTGAATTCCTTCGAAGTTCCTATACATATTATATTCCTATATGTGTAATTCAAATTCAAACTTAACCGCAGATCTCCATTTTTTTTGTTCAAGGTTATATCTGGGAGGGAGAGAGAGAGAGAGGAAAAAGTGAAGAGAGGGGGAGAGAGAGAGAAAAAAAGAGAAAGAGAGAGAGAGAATAAGAAAGGATTTTGCGAAAATCTAAACCGATCCTGAGATATGATCAATTTTTGATCGCTAAAATCTCCATAAGAAATACACAGGAAGCAGAAGAGACTGCGGGAGAGAAAACTTTTCCTCGCTCGCCTAATATTTGAGTTTCGTTTATGTTTTTAGTTTGATAACTACTAAAAAATACGGTCGCGCTGCGCGCTCCCTATTAGCTGCATAGTTATCAAACTAAAAACATAAACCAAACTCAAAATGTTGGTCGAGACTGTCGAGAGCGGAACATTTCTCTCCCGCAGTCTCTGCACTCTGTGTATTTCTTATGGTGGACATTTTAGCGATCAAAAATTGATCATATCTCAGGATCGGTTTAGATTTTCGCAAAATCCGTTCGGCCATGCCTTTTCCACAAGTTTGGCCATGCCTCGGGATGAACTAGCGGGATTCCGGAGCGAAGCGACGGAATTCAGCTATTAGAAATAAGGATGTCACTATAAAATAAGCTTTCTGGGACGTCATTAGGTTTACCAGGTTTGAGGAGGGCAATAATTTTAGTTTTCTTGAAATCAGATGGAATCTCATTACAAATAAGGATGTCACTATAAAATCAGCTTTCTGGGACGTCATTAGGTTTACCAGGTTTCACGAGGGCAATAATTTTAGTTTTATTGAAATCAGATGGAATCTTATTAGAAATAAGGATGTCACTATAAAATAAGCTCAGCCACTTCCTTGTATGAGGTCCACTACTTGTGAGGAATTCTGGGTAGATTTCATCAAAACCAGCAGCTTTACCATTTTTTTGTCTCCTGGAGGGCTTCATTGATGTCGTCAATGATAAATGGATCTGACAAAGACGTGTTGGATAAAGTGTTTCGTCTCAGTTCTTTGAACTCTTTGTTTACCTACTGTTCCAGAAGTACCTCCAGGAGTACGAGAAGTACCTCCTTTGAACTCTTTGTTTACTGTTGTCTTAAAGATCTCCTGGCGAATTTTTAAATTGGATAATTTTGGGTTCTCGGACGCAACTGGTGCTCCTTCGGTAGATTATACAATACAATCCTAGCCATTATTTCCAATCAGGTATCAGGTGGGGTTAAAATTGCAATCATAAAACACATGGTGGTGTATTGAACGGGAGTAATTTTTTTTGCTACCAGTTGGGTCCCGGGTTCGAGAGGGTCTAAGTAGCAATTGGGTCCCACACTTAAATTGATAGGTGCCTGATTTTTTCTTCTTCTTCTTCTTCTTCTTCTTCTTCTTCTTCTTCTTCTTTCTATCAACATATCACAAGCACTATGTTTTTAGAGCTGAATCTTCCTAGTCAACTTTACGAGTAATCGCTACCAAAAGAACTGGCACAAAAGAGCAGGGACCAGTGTTATTGTAAGAAGTCAAGATGAAGCTGTGGTCAGTATTCTGTAGTTGTGTATTATTGGTTTTGTGTGTGTCACCGTCCTACGGCAATGTTCAATAATTTAGCCAGAGAGTTTTAGCAAAATCAGTTCAGTCTTCAAGAACTATTCAATCTGGTAAGTTTTCTTCACAAATTTAATCTTCAACAGTTTACGGGCCCAGACCCTTTCGTGATTTTTTCTTGTGTTTATTAAAATATTGTATCATGGACGATAAAACAAAGATTCCTATATTTGATGGCGAGAAGAAGTCAACAAGACCTGTAAATGTACACAGGAATGTTGGTCATGTGTCTGAGGATCGAACTCAAAAACAATCCCAAACACCTGGAGTTTTTGTATCTTTCATTGCTGTGAACAAAAATCATGCTATGGTTACTAAAGTAGAGGAGAATAAAATATTTTATCCTTGATTACCAAAATTGCTCAGAACTTCGAAAATTCAAAACAAAGTAAACATCACATTGATGTGAGGTATCACTTTCTGAAAGAATGTGTTCAAGAGAGAAAATTATCCATTAAATATGTTGAAACTAGAAACAATGTTGCTGACATCATGACAAAAGCTCTGGGAAAAGTTTTATATTTATAAAAAGAACTCTTTATTATTAAATATGTTTATATTCTCTCTCTCTCTCTCTCTCTCTCTCTCTCTCTCTCTCTCTCTCTCTCTCTCTCTCTCTCTCTCTCTCTCTCCAGTTGTCATATGAAAATCTTGAAATTTTCGAGCTGAAATTTTGCCCGGAAACCATAAATATAAAGTCTATCGATATTATTATTATCCTTGGGCTCTTTATTCTTTATAGATTCTGTGTGAATTCTCTTACTTTTTTAGGGCCTCATTTAAACGCTTAACTGTGAACTTTTGGAGAAAAACTTCGACCCATTAAGCTCAATAAAATTATACCCATACTACTCAAATACTCATAGTAAGCTGTTGTATTAATTTAACCTTTCAGATATTGAACAATTTCTCTGTTTTAGAAATGTTTCTAGAACTCTTAACACCTCTTCAATTGGATGATGTGTTTTGATTTTTGATACTTTGATGATGATTTTTGATAATCGACTGACCGTTTAAACAGTCGTTGGAATAGAAGAGGAAAATAGAATAGAGAAGGGAGAAAAATAAGAAGAAGAAGAAGAAGAAGAAGAAGGGGAGGAGGAGGAGGAGGAGGAGAAGAGGGAGGTCTGTTGTTGACGCAATAGCTGTCTGTCCATCATGATAGAAGAAAAAACAGATAGGTAGACATGTTGTAAACATTATGAATATGAATTTTGACATCCTCACAATAGACCACACGTAATGGATTGTGTCTAAACCTTGTCAGTCCCGAAAATCTAATGGCTCTCCGATTTTTTTCTAGTTCCGTTTTTAACCCTTCGGCAAACTTTGGGTCACTTTTGATACCTATTTATTTTTTACTTTCTATATTATTTCCAGAAAATACTGTTTCTATTATTATTATTATTATTATTATTATTATTATTTTTTTTTTTTAACAAACATTACCTTTTTCGTTAGTAAAATAGAGAGCTAAACTAAATTAGGTCAGTAGGTAGTTGGCTAAGTAGGTATTAAGTAAGTAGAGACTAGAGAGGTATTGTAGCTATGTAGGTAGTTAGGTGGGCGACTACCTACATAATTCTACACACAGTTCATGGTGGTATAGTTGGGGATTAAAAAAATGTTATTTCAGTAAAAACAAATTTATCACACATGTGCTAGACGACACCGAAGCGAATACAATAGTCCGTCCCTTATACCTTTTTATTACTATTGTAATAATAAAGGAAGGACGGACTAAAAAACGTTATCTTTATAATATTATGAAATTAAAAAAAAAAAAATGTTATCTATCTAGGCGCACGGCAGTGCGCCAGGCCAAGTTCCGGCCTGAGCACGCCAGTGTGTATATTACACGAAGCATTTCGACGCATTTTTACCCCTGTCATAACTCCGTCAAGGGGGGGGGGGGGGGGGGGCTTTATGAATGCACTGTATAACTGCTAAGGTTTAATGACGGGGTTTTTACCCTCCATTTGGCAACAAGCTACCCGCCTACTAGCATTAATCTCAAGCAGCCTGAGTTTGACTCGAAAAAGCCAGCTGCATAAGATTGCCCAGCAGATGATCATCCATCCGGACACTAACCACACTCAACTTTGTTTAACTTCAGTGATACATTTGAAACTGGTGCATTCAACATGCTGTCGCCACTGGCGGATGCTTTACTTGGTTATGCCAATGGCCATTACACGATTACATACGGGTATTAGAAAATAAATAGAATATTGTGTCTTTTCTTGCTCAACTGATAAGGAACATGGTTGTGGCCCTTGGGTATGCTACGAAACAAGGTGATGATTTTTTTTCCAAGACGAGAATCTCCGAGGCATAGGCCGAATTCACAATTCAACACTTTAGTTCATTTAGATTCTTTAAGGCATCCCATATATAGCATCCATAAAAGCATCCAATATATAGCATCCCATATATATATAAAGATTCTTTGGTTGTTTTGGATTCATTAAGATTTGAAATGTCATCTCATCCTCATCTTACAATGTGAAGATTGTGGTCCAGTGCATAAAAACAAAAAAGTGATAGGGTGCCACAAGTTAGGCTTACTAAGTGATAATGCTTACTAAGTGTTTTTTTCTGGTTTTGGGTGGTAATTACTTTAGAGAATTTTGAAATTACATAATGAACCAATAGAGAGAGAGAGAGAGAAAAAGAGAAGTCATGTGTTATCTACTGTTTGTGTTACTGTTATGATGAGAGAGAGAAAAGTGTGACTTGTATTTTATTTAAAGCTCTACAACGCGAGTAATTGAAAGGTGATATTAAAAAAAAAAAAAAAATATCTGGTGTGAACATCACACGACTTTCTTTATCCCATTGAAAGATGCTTATTTGGGTGTTATTCTATTGTAACTTGTATAATATCTCTAACCGTTTAGTTAGTATAGCTGAAAACCGCCAAAAAGAATCCTAACTAAAAGTGTCGCATCGTTGTCACATTTGACGGCTGCATGCAAATTTCAAGTCTCTAGCTCTTACCGTTCTCGAGATATTTTGTTTACAGACAGACACACACACGGACCAATGGCTGAAAATTTGGATTTAGGCTCTAGGGACCTCAAAACGTGTTTTGTTTTGGCACTAAAAACTGACCATCGAAATTTTGACCCGAATACATTACTTTCCTTCCTATAGGATAAGGAAAGTAAAAGGACATACTCGTACACAAGACGAAATTTTATGTGGTGAGAAAATTAGAAAAACAGTGTTCAAAGTTTTGATAAGAAGGTAATAAAGAAGAAAAAAACTTGTAATTTATAAACAAACATGCCATGAGTCACAGCTGTTGGGCCAGCCACCCACTATCAGGTAGACCTGACAGGTACACCTGATCAGTTCCGCCTGTCAGATCTACCTCATACTGTGTGTGCTCATCAGTCATCCATCAGGTGCTCCTGATAGTGAGTGGCTGGCCTTAGGAGCAATGCAATCTAGTGCAATGCATTTCATGAAAGGTGTTTCACATGTCAATGCACAGGAGTTTCATGAAACTTGGTTTCACAAATACCCTGCTCTTATGTATCTACGAGTTTCATGAAACGCGTTTCACTAGTGTGCATTGCGCCTCACTCATCTTGTCACCAAACGATTTAAATTCCATTTGAAGTTTTGATTAGTAGCTATCTACAGAAATTGTCTGACAAGATTATTGCCAATCCGTGTGAGATACAGGTATTATACCGCCCACAATCCATCAATAATATTACTGTAGACATGTTCAGGGCCTTTCCTATATAAACGTTCTCCTTACTCACGCTCGGTCTGTCAGAGAGTCGGAACATGTGCACCGGGAAAAGCTTCAGACCCAGGTCGCTCAGACGACAGCCACGGATTGACGACAATCTTGCCAGAAAACATGAATCAAAGAACAACCTCTGGAGTTTGGTGGTTCGAGTCCGGGTCAAATCGTAAAATCTAGAGTTGTCCTGTACTTGATCCCTCCCCTTTATTACGTCTTCATCGGTATTTCGGCTGTTACTGTAAACACACCCAATCACTGTCGAAACTTATTCCTTGGCAGTTTAGAAAACACCTCTTGAAACAATAGGTAGCCGGTTGAACACACTAGCTCACTAAGAAAATGATGGTGGTTAAAGTAGCTATAGAGACTAGAATCGAACCCATGATCTGTAGGTTGGTATTTTTGAATAAGAGCTATCTTGAACGAAGTTCAAATATTCGCAGTTGACATGTAAGTAGGTACCTTACATTTGTTGCAAGTCCTTTAATGCAGCCTACCTACAGAATGGGAAAGATCAAATTTGTTCAGAATGCTATGAAAGATGAAGCATAGCATATCCAAGTGAATTTTGAAGGGTACACGACCAAGGAACTGGTTCGAACTGCAGCTAAAGGCGGTGTGGCCCAAGTCCCGATAGAGGGAGCAATATTCCTATACATTTTGGACTCCGCACACAGGAATTTCTGAACCATTAGTGGGACCTATTTGAAGCACAAATCACCAATCGATATGAATTTCCCATTTTTGGTGCTTCCCCTATTGCCGGGAGAACATGGAAAAATTAAAATTTGAATAGGCCATAACTCCGGCCCTGGTTAGCCTATAAGAAACTAGAGGTAAATATAGGCTCATAAACAAAATTTCAGATTTCTAAATTCATCGGTTCAAAAATTAAGGTGGGGGGGGGGACTTTATGAATGCACTGTACAGTGACGTTAACCCTCTATCAAAGGCACTTATCCTTCTAGTTTTTATTAAAACTTTTTCAACAGAGGATTTCACGTTGTCATTTTTTCAGCATTCGTCTCTCCAAATTCCGTTATTTTCTGTGCCCATGTATTTTATTACTATTATTTTCTTTCTTTTTATTACAAACCCACAAGAAATTTTGTAATTCGGAACTTGTAGGAGTAGACTAGATCCTTTATTGTAGGAGTAGACTAGATCCTTTATTGTAGGAGTAGACTAGATCCTTCATAATGAATGTATTGGATTCTCAATGTATTATTATCTCGTTTTGTTTTGGCACTAAAAACTGACCATCGAAAATTTGACCCGATTACATTACTTTCCTTCCTATAGGATAAGGAAAGTAAAAGGACATACTCGTACACAAGACGAAACTTTATGTGGTGAGAAAAACAGTGTTCAAAGTTTTGATAAGAAGGTAATAAAGAAGAAAACTTGTAATTTATAAACAAACATGCCATGAGTCACAGCTGTTAGGCCAGGTAGACCTGACAGGTACACCTGATTAGTTCCGCCTGTCAGATCTACCTTATACTGTGTGTGCTCATCAGTCATCCATCAGGTGCTCCTGATAGTGAGTGGCTGGCCTTAGGAGCAATGCACTCTAGTGCAATGCATTTCATGAAACGTGTTTCATATGTCAATGCACAGTGAGCTTCATGAAACTTGGTTTCTCAAGTAACTGCTCTTATGTACGAGTTTCATGAAACGCGTTTCACTAGTGGGCATTGCGCCTCACTCATCTTGTCACCAAACGATTTAAATTCCATTTGAAGTTTTGATTAGTAGCTATCTACAGAACTTGTCTGACAAGATTATTGCCAATCCGTGTGAGATACATGTATTGTACCGCCCACAATCCATACTATTACTGTAAAGATGTTCAGGGCCTTTCCTATATAAACGTTCTCCTTATTCACGCTCGGTCTGTCAGAGAGTCGGAGCGTGTGCACCGGGAAAAGCTTCAGACCCAGGTCGCTCAGACGACAGCCACGGATTGACGACAATCTTGCCAGAAAACATGAATCAAAGAACAACCTCTGGAGTTTGGTGGTTCGAGTCCGGGTCAAATCGTAAAATCTAGAGTTGTCCTGTACTTGATCCCTCCCCTTTATTACGTCTTCATCGGTATTTCGGCTGTTACTGTAAA
Source organism: Diaphorina citri (assembly GCF_000475195.1). Classification (NCBI taxonomy): domain Eukaryota; kingdom Metazoa; phylum Arthropoda; class Insecta; order Hemiptera; family Psyllidae; genus Diaphorina; species Diaphorina citri. Next base: position 366,629 of record NW_007377445.1, on the reverse strand, counting down.
CACACCCAATCACTGTCGAAACTTATTCCTTGGCAGTTTAGAAAACACCTCTTGAAACAATAGGTAGCCGGTTGAACACACTAGCTCACTAAGAAAATGATAGTAGTTACAGTAGCTATAGAGACTAGAATCGAACCCATGATCTGTAGGTTGGTATTTTTGAATAAGAGCTATCTTGAACGAAGTTTAAATATTCGCAGTTGACATGTATGTAAGTAGGTACCTTACATTTGTTGCAAGTCCTTTAATGCAGCCTACCTGTCGAAACTTATTCCTTGGCAGTTTAGAAAACACCTCTTGAAACAATAGGTAGCCGGTTGAACACACTAGCTCACTAAGAAAATGATGGTGGTTAAAGTAGCTATAGAGACTAGAATCGAACCCATGATCTGTAGGTTGGTATTTTTGAATAAGAGCTATCTTGAACGAAGTTCAAATATTCGCAGTTGACATGTAAGTAGGTACCTTACATTTGTTGCAAGTCCTTTAATGCAACCTACGTAATAGATACAGAATGGGAAAAATCAAATTTGTTCAGAATGCTATGAAAGATGAAGCATAGCATATCCAAGTGAATTTTGAAGGGTACACGACCAAGGAACTGGTTCGAACTGCAGCTAAAGGCGGTGTGGCCCAAGTCCCGATAGAGGGAGCAATATTCCTATACATTTTGGACTCCGCACACAGGAATTTCATTAGAAAATTTCCCCATTTTAGTATAATTTAAGGCCTGATGGAACGTCACATAATTTTTTCTTCGCCTTAGGTTGTGTTTATGTACCGGGTTGAGATGAGCTCGGACTAGGTGAGACAGGATATTGTTTCTACAGTTTGGAATGGGAGTGGTAACTGAAAAACAAGGCAAGTTTACCAGACTTGCCTTCCCCAACCCGGTACATAAACACAACCTTAAACACGTCCCCCCAATATTTTTTTCGGTTCAAAAAAAAAAAAAAAAAAAAAAAAAAAATGGTGTTTCATCACCGTAGCAGGTGAAACAGCTTGTGTGGTCTGTGCCGTAAGAAATACGCAGAGTGCAGAGACTGCGGGAGAGAAAACTTTTCCTCTCTCGCCTAATATTTGAGTTTCGTTTATGTTTTTAGTTTGATGACTACAAGTTCGGCCATGCCTTTTCCACAAGGTTGGCCATGCCTCGGGATGAACTAGTAAGTTATAAGAACGAGATCCATTCACTCATTCACATTTCACAGTTCACATTTCACATTTCATAGTTCACACACTGATCGCTCTATCTCTATAACCACAACACCTAGAAAGCTGAAATTTGGTAGGATTATTCCTTTTATGGTCTAGGTGTGCAATAAGGAAGGATTTTGCGAAAATCTAAACCGATCCTGAGATATGATCGATTTTTGATCGCTAAAATCTCCATAAGAAATACACAGAGTGCAGAGACTGCGGGATAGAAAACTTTTCCTCGCTCGCCTAATATTTGAGTTTCGTTTATGTTTTTAGTTTGATAACTACAAGTTCGGCCATGCCTTTTCCACAAGTTTGGCCATGCCTCGGGATGAACTAGCGGGATTCCGGAGCGAAGCGACGGAATTCAGCTAGTAATTAATAATGTGAAGAGGCCGTGATATCCTGAAAAAGAATAATAACAAATAATACCTACACTGTTGGGGGGAAAAAAATCTGGTGGTAGGTAAAAAAAAAAAAAAAAATCAGTTGTTTCCGGACCTAGCTTACGTTTATTTAAGTAGGCATTTGTAAAACTGATACACTGATACATTGTTAGTGCTGATTTGCTGAATTATGTAAGACGACAGTACCTAGTGACAGATAGTGAATTGAAGTACAAATCCAGAAAAGGTAACAACTTCCTTCTACAGGAGTAGTGGTTGTTATTTGAGAAATTAAGGAACAAATCTGTTAAGATGACCTAAAGATTTTTTTAACCCCGCCAGGTTTCGTACAATCTCTAGCTTTCTCTATAGGTCAGACACTGCGTTTCTTTATGTCTTCCATCACAAGGGGTGAAAAGAGACTTCTTTGTACGTAATTACGAGAGATGTTAGGTCAACACAACATCCAATTAGAAACGTCTGTATTATGATCCTAATAAAAGAAAAAGAAAAAAACGAGAGCGATTTTCTAGAATCGAACCCTGAATCTTCGGTTTGATAAGGAAGCGCGTTAGATACCTGCGAACCGTGTTCGAAGAAAGGAGAAAGCCAGCCATTCCGAAAACAATAAATTTAGCATAAAGTTCGCGCCCGGTCGGGAATAGACGTCGCGACCTAGTGCGGGAGGGAACCAATTTAGCGCCTACAATGAGGCGGACCCTATCTATCAAGGTTTTTATTTTTAAGAGGTGCTCATCAACACCTGAAGTGACAGATAGTGAATTGAAGTACAAATCCAGAAAAGGTAACAACTTCCTTCTACAGGAGTAGTGGTTGTTATTTGAGAAATTAAGGGACAAATCTGTTAGGATGACCTAAAGATTTTTTTAACCCTGTAGCCAGGTTTCGTACAATCTCTAGCTTTCTCTATAGGCCAGACACTGCGTTTCTTTATGTCTTCCATCACAAAGGGTGAAAAGAGACTTCTTTGTACATAATTATGAGAGATGTTAGGTCAACACAACATCCAATTAGAAACGTCTGTATTATGATCCTAATAAAAGAAAAAACGAGTGCGATTTTCTAGAATCGAACCCTGAATCTTCGGTTTGATAAGGAAGCGCGTTAGATACCTGCGAACCGTGTTCGAAGAAAGGAGAAAGCCAGCCATTCCGAAAACAATAAAGTTAGCATGAATTTCGCGCCCGGTCGGGAAAAGACGTCGCGTCGTCGCGACCTAGTGCGGGAGGGAAGCAGGGAACCAATTTAGCGCCTACAATCAAGCGGACCCTATCCATCAAGGTTTTTATTTTTAAGAGGTGCTCATCAACACCTAGGTTACCTATATGCACAAAAAAAGGCGGACTATCTTCCAAGCTGGATTCGTAGAAGCTTAACCCATCCTTTAGGGCTGTCTAGCCCCTACACCTGAGCCTCAAATTGGGCTTTTTGTGTGTAGAGTTAAGCATCTTCCAAGCTAACTAGACTGTCTTATGTAAACTTAAAACCTATATGCACAAAAAAAGGCGGACTATCTTCCAAGCTGGATTCGTAGAAGCTTAACCCATCCTTTAGGGCTGTCTAGCCCCTACACCTAAGCCTCAGATTGGGCTTTTTGTGTGTAGAGTTAGGCATCTTCCAAGCTAACTAGACTGTCTTATGTAAACTTAAAGCAAAACAGTAGAAAGCAAAGAAAATCTAGCAACAAACCTTGTGTCGTTCTTCCTCTTCTAGATGAGCGTGATAATTCGCCTGCAGAACCTCCCCTGGTCTGCCAACTCCATGGACATCAGGCAGTATTTCCAGGGCCTGTCTATACCAGAGGGGGGAGTACATATTGTAGGAGGAGAACAAGGGGATGCCTTCATCGCGTTCAGGTGAGTTTGGTAGACGAGATCAACTAATTTTTAGTGGATTCTAATGCCGGCTGAGATCAACTAATTTTTAGTGGATTTTAATGCCGGCCGAGATCAACTACTTTTTAGTGGATTCTAATGCCGGCCGAGATCAACTAATTTTCAGTGGATTTTAATGCCGGCCGAGATCAACTAATTTTCAGTGGATTCTAATGCCGGCCACTAAAGGTAGAAACACACTACCCGCACGTCACGTTAGCTCATGGGGATTAAAAAAAAAAAAAAAAAATAGTGCCTATTTATAGTGCTCGCATAGGACTGAAAAGTCCCTTTACTCCAGCAGTAGGTTACTACTATTATTGTGGTCAAATTCTCAAATTATTTTGAGGATAAAATTCCACCTTGGCTGGGATTGAACCCACGCCCTCCTGTTTACCAGGCGAGCGTCTTGACCACTACACCACCTAGGTAGGTAGAAAGATGTAGGTCAAAGTTCTCCCATAATAAGTAGACGATTTCGTTCACGTGTTGCTATTGTGATCGAAATCATCTACTATTTTATGGAAGAACTTTTGAACCACACCTTTCTGACTTCTTAAGTTGGGTTATGTATGTAGTACCTACGTAGTCAAGCACTCGCCTTTGAATTAGAAGTTCACGGGTTCGAATCCCTGCCGTTGAAAATAGAACTAGACTAGGTGGAGTGAGGGGTTTTCTACAACCTAACCTTTACTCTAGCAGCAGGCTAATATTAGTGTCGAATTCTTGAAATGAGATTTATTTATAAAATAATTCTTCAGCAGCAACCTCCTTGGCCGGGTTCGATTCCCGGCGGTGTCGACGTTTTTTTCGACTCTGTGCTTGGAGTTCGGAGTGCACTCAGCTTACTCTAGCAGCAGGCTAATATTAGTGTCGAATTCTTGAAATGAGATTTATTTATAAAATAATTCTTCAGCAGCAACCTCCTTGGCCGAGTAGGTATCACACTAGGCTTGCACACAGGAGGTCCGGGTTCGATTCCCGGCGGTGTCGACGTTTTTTTCGACTCTGTGCTTGGAGTTCGGAGTGCACTCAGCCTCGTGAGGACAATTGAGCAGCTACTTGATTCGAGTAGCGATCAGTGGCGACATTACCAGTGTAAAAAGATTATTGAAGTGTGGAAATTGATTGCAAAGGAGGCACTTAGTTATGTTGTGATATCCACAAAAGTTGTGAAAGAATTTGATAGAGACAGAAATAACTCTTCAGCTGGGATTGAACCCGCAGCCTTCTATCTATTAGGCGAACGCCTTTGACCCCTACACCACCTAGGTAGGTGTTTTAGCTACCAGTGTACTGACAGGGGATTTATCGTCCAATCATCTGATAAGGCTCTACAATAGACCTCACTGCTGTAGTGGTCAAGATGCTCGCCTGGTAATTAGGAGGACGTGGGTTCAATCCCTGCCGAGGTATGAAATTTTATCCCAATTTAATTTGAGAATTTGACCACAGTAATAGTGGACAATACTGTTAGGGTAAAGGAAGAATTTAGTCCTATTCAAACATAAATAAGCACTACCTATTACTTTCTACTATAAAGAACGGGGTTCGAAACCCTTATCGGAATCCCACTCTACGAGTTCCATTATGTTGGATTTCCATTGTTAACGACCGAACGAGATAAAAAATGGATCACGCAGTTTGGTAGCTTGGATCAGAATGTACCTTATTAAAATTGACGGAAAGTTGACTTTTTGTTCGCGCTACTGCGTCATTAGGTGAACAAGAAGTTCACTCTTAAGTTTATCAGTCTACTTATAGCCTAGGTATAGGTACTAAATATGTATATGAACACATTTTTCTGGACAATAGTAAAAGAGATGTACTTGTGTAGGTACCTAACTACAATAGTGAAATAGATGCACATATTTTACATTCCTATCTATGTAGGATGATAGGTAGGCCTTTATTTAGGTTGTCGAAGTAACAACGTACCTATGTAAAGTATTCACGTCCTTAGGTGTACTTGTTTACAAAGGTATTCCGCTCTATGAATCAACTCCGATGTTTAATTTCCTTGCAGCACGGATGAGGATGCTAGACAAGCTATGATGAACGATGGTGGTAAAATAAAAGAAGTGAAAATCAAGCTCCTCCTCAGTTCACGGTCTGAAATGCAGAAGGTCATCGAGCAAGCACGTCAGACCTCAGTGAGTTTTCAGACCATGATCCAGAACCCAGTGGCTCCTGTGACTAATACTCCTGTAGCACCCGCTCCCAATATGATGGGACAACAAGCAATGGGTATGATGGGACAAACTAACAACACGGTACAGAACCCATCTCAGAGTCAGACAGGTGGTCCTAACACCACAGCTCCTGCACAAAACCAAGCGAATCTTACCCAACAAGCACTTGCTCAGAAAGATTGGCAAGGGATGGCACCTATGGGTATGCCTCAACAACCAGGTGCTCTCAACATGCCTGGCATGATGCCAGGTATGCCACTCGGTATGATGGGTCTCATGCCAGGACTACCAGCTCAGTTCGCGCAGATGGCACAGATGGGGCTACTCGGTCCTAACCCCATGGCGATGGCCAACTTTTTCGGCGCTCAGAAAAATCCCATGTTACCGGGAGCACAGCCTACGCCTACACCTGGAGCTACAGACTCACAACCACAGCCCAATCTGCAACAGACACCCAATGTTCATCCTGTATTCTCTCAGACTCCCAACAATCAGTTCATGCCGACACCCGGCCAGTCTATGCCTCAGCAAATACCAGGACCAAACCCTATGATGCCTGGCCCGAACGGACCTAATGCCATGATGCCAGGACCCAATGGCCCAAACCCGATGATGTCGGGACCTAATGGTCCTATGGGAGGCCCTAACGGCCCCAACCCAATGATGTCAGGGCCTAATGGACCTTTGGGAGGCCCAAGTGGACCAAATCCAATGATGACAGGACCCAATGGGCCCATGGGAGTCCCTAACGGTCCAAATCCAATGATGGGAGGTCCTAACGGTCCAAATCCCATGATGGGAGGTCCTAACGGTCCAAATCCCATGATGGGCGGTCCCAATGGTCCTATGGGGGGTCCCAATGGCCCTATGGGTGGTCCCAACTTAATGCCAGGTGGTAACAATGACATACAGCAGGCTCCAGCACCACCCAGTATTACCCCAGCTGATAGATCCAAGAGAGATAGCAGGAAGGTGTCTGATGAAGATGATGTGAAAATTCTGGAAGATTCAAGCAAATCCGGGAGATCTCGGTAAGTGAACAGCATGTTCTTTCTCTTGTTATTTTAGGTACTAAGTCTTTTCCCACCCAAGTGGGGGCCGACATCTATTACTTTTCTACTCAAGTGGGGTCATGGTCGTAGTGAACCTGGACAGCATCGAGTATTTACTGTAGGATTAAAAACTCCTTCATTAGGTACTCATTAATCTCATCATCATTACAATCCGAAAATATCGGGTTCAATTCCCGACAGAGTCCAAGTTCAAGTTCCTAACAGACTTCATGCGACTTTTCCTTTTTCGGTGGGATTTAATTAGCTTCAATTAATCAAAGAGAAAGTTAACCGAAAATATCGGGTTCAATTCCCGACAGAGTCCAAGTTCAAGTTCCTAACAGACTTCATGCGACTTTTCCTTTTTCGGTGGGATTTAGCTTCAATTAATCAATGAGAAAGTTCGGGTTTCAAAGTCCTCATGAGCCTGAATTATACTTCAAAGTACCACGGATTATTATTACTTTACGTGTCCAGGTGGATACCTGCACAGATTAGTTTAAATAACATTGCATTGCAATTGAATTAACTTTGATTTTATTCCTTCAGTTCCAGATCACGAGAGCGGAGAAGGAACGAGAGAGATCGCAAAGACAGAGACAAGAAGAAACGAAGCCGGTCCCGAAGCCGAGAAAGAAGACGAAGAGAGAGAAGCAGGAGTAGAGATAGGAGAGACAAGGACAGAAAGTCCAGGAAGAGTAGAAGTAGAAGTCGCGATAGATCTCGTCACACCAAGGATGATAAGGGTAGAGACAATAGAAGGAACGAGAGAGATCGCAAAGACAGAGACAAGAAGAAACGAAGCCGATCCCGAAGCCGAGAAAGAAGACGAAGAGAGAGAAGCAGAAGTAGAGATAGGAGAGACAAGGAGAGAAAGTCCAGGAAGAGTAGAAGTAGAAGTCGCGATAGATCTCGTCACACCAAGGATGATAAGGGTAGAGACAATGCAAACAAACCTAAAGAAGAAGATAATCAACAAATGTCATTCAATAGATCTTTCCCAGGACAAACGCAACCCAACAGACCTCCTGTCCATGTACCATTCAGCAACATAGACACCAAGCTGAACCTGAATGATTCCTGGAATAACAAAGGCAGTGACTACTCGTTGAACAATAAGATGCCCGAGGCAAACACTTGTGTAGAAGTGAGAAATGTTCCGCTCAACGTGAGGTACACAGATATCAAAGCATTCTTCCAGTACCATCAACTTTATCATGATGGGATCAAGATTATCAATGATAACAACGGGAAGAGGACGGGCATTCTGTATGTTCAATTCCTCAAGTCTGAAACCCGAAACAAGGCGCTGAAAGAACTGAATGGTGCTCGTATGATAGACTCCCAGGTGGAATTGTTACCAATAGATGATGAAATCTTTAAGAAAGCTGTGGACTCGTATAGACCGCCTCGCAATGCTGGACCGATGGAAGTTACTAAGCCTCCTCCTATCGTGATCTTCAAGGTCATGGGATTACCAGCAAATGTCCAGAGGAAAGATATTGCTCAGATATTTGACGGGTTTGAACTGGAAACTATCCGTGTGAACCGAGAGGATTCTAACAAGGTATTAGCGTATGTTCGGATCAAGAGTGAGAGTGACGCTCTGAACTTCACTTCAATACGTAAGACACATACCGTGGCAGGGAAACCAGTCCTTGTGGTCCCGTGCTTCGAGGCAGAATTCTCTGAAGCTATGAAGAAGTTCCCTGATGAACCAGATCCTATCAAGACAGACTGTGTCCTTATCAAGAACTTACCCCGTCAAGCAACAGATGGCGATGTGTGTGACTTCTTCTCTGATATTGGTTTGGTTCCTCTCAAGATTCATCTCATGTTCACAGCGCAGGGGGAACCATCAGGTGATGTATTCTGTGAGTTCCAAACACCTGATGAAGCAAACCGCGCCATCTCCAAGAATGAAACTCTATTCGGTAGAAACACAGTGTCTGTGTTACTTGTCACTCGACAGACATTGAATGAAGCACTAGGCTCTCCCCTCCCAGCACCTGGGGGACCTTCTCTCCTAGGTCCTGGACCACCTTTCCCGCGACCTAACTTCATGGGTCCGGGTCTTGGTCCAAACTCTTTAAAATTTGGCTTTAATAGAGGCAATTTCCCTGTATTACAGGACTTATAAGTTTCATGAAACGGGGCCCAGAATACTTGTCACTCGACAGACATTGAATGAAGCACTAGGCTCTCCCCTCCCAGCACCTGGGGGACCTTCTCTCCTAGGTCCTGGACCACCCTTCCCGCGACCTAACTTCATGGGTCCGGGTCCTGGTCCAAACTTCAATGACCCACGGATGGACCGACAAGACCCTCGCATGGGTGATCCACGACAGATGGACAGTGGTCCCATGGGACCGAATGGCATGGGGGGCCCCAATGACATGGGAGGCCCACTCATGCAGAGGCCCGGTATATTGGGCCCAAGAGGCCCTGGTGGTCCCCCCTCCAGGTTTGATAACAGATATTCCCCCCGGGGTGGAGGAGGCATGGGAGGGAGGGGGAGAGGCAGGGGAGGGGATGGAGGGGGAGGGGATAGGTACAACGACTTCAACAGAGGAGGTCCTGACTTCAACGATTATAATAATAGGGGCGGACCCAACTTTAACAACAGGGGCGGACCAGACCGATACAACAAGTATGAAAGTGACGTGACCTCGCCTGAAAACTTTGGCAGGCCTGGATGTGTCTTAGCATTGGAGAATATTCCGTACCGCGCTAATATGGATGATATCCTTGCATTCTTCAATGACTTCGAGTTGACTAGAGACAATATTATCAGGCGTTATGATGAGGAAGGGAGAGCTACAGGGGATGCCAGAGTATGTCTCGTCTCACCATCGGAAGCACAGAGAGCGTTACGTCAATTGAATCAGGTTCCTATACAGGGTCGTCCGGTGTACATATCTCCTGTCTAGACCCTGTAACCATAGTGCATAGTTCACTGCATTGATCTCGCCTAGGTATAACCCTGGAACTCTTCATATCACCCAAGCAACAGATTTGACATGGTCATTGGAATTTTCCACCCTGACTTTTGTACATAATAAGTTGACAGTCCGGATATTTGTGCACTTCTAATGTGTATTTCCTATAGTTGAACTCATAGATAGTGACCGTATTCAATATTTTCAATTCTCCACGAAAACACTATTGTGTTGTTAACCTCCTGTTCTTACAATGTGCGAGAGCTCTCATTCTCGTCTGTTTGGTTCTACTTGGATTCTACAGATCTACGGACCGTTGCAATGAACTCTCAAGAATACGCAAGAACTACTAACTAGAATGTAGTTTAGTGCATCCCTTGTTTGGGTTTTCGCACGTAACGATGGCATTTAGAACTCTTTGTCGACATTTTTTCTTTGTTCCTGTAAATATCACCTGTGTATCTCACTAACCATTACTCTGGTAAAGGCATATTGTACCTTAATTTTTTATTAATTTATCATTTCAACGTTTCCCCTGGATTTATTTTTAGCTCTGTTAAAAATGTTCTCTTCGAGTCTTTTTGGTGGGGTGACTACTGGAGCCATTAGTACTCTTGACATAATAGGGGTTTTCACTTTTACTACCATTTTTACAGCCGAATATTTTTGTACATATGTATAGTTTTGTTGTTTATATTTAGGTTTTTCATGTTAATCACACAAGATTATTTTTTAAGAAATTAAATGGAGTAGACACTAGAAGATGGAAATGTACAGACCCTTATTTAAAAGTAACTATGAAAAAACTTGTAGTTTTCAAATTCTTTTAATTAAAAAATGACGTGTTGTTATTTGGCGTTTCAATTTTCAGCTGTTTTAGGTGCATCAAATTCGTCTAACTAAACTGTCCTGTTGTCAGCCTAGTTGGAAGGGCGTCTGCAAAAGTAACTATGAAAAAACTTGTAGTTTTCAAATTCTTTTAATTAAAAAATGACGTGTTGTTATTTGGCGTTTCAATTTTCAGCTGTTGTGCATCAAATTCGTCTAACTAAACTGTCCTGTTGTCAGCCCAGTTGGAAGGGCGTCTGCGTTGTAAGCGCTAGGCCGCGGGTTGGATTCCCGCCCGGGGCGGATCTCATCTTGAACAGATAATGTTCGTTCTCGGAACGACTGGCTTTCTCCCATCCTGTCTTCCTTCTCTCTTCAATTTCGGGACGATAAGACCTTGACAGTTACACAGTTCCTCTGTCAAACCTCTTGAAAAAAGTTCTAAAGGGAAAATTGTTTTGCGAAGTGTCGTGTGTCATAAAAAGCTTTTCAACTTTGCGATATAAAATAAATAGTCCCAAACCTTTATCGGAATCCCACTCTACGAGTTCCATTATGTTGGATTTCCATTGTTAACGACCGAACGAGATAAAAAATGGATCACGCAATTTGGTAGCTTGGATCAGAATGTACCTTGTTAAAATTGACGGAAAGTTGACTTTTTGTTCGCGCTACTGCGTCATTAGGTAAACAAGAAGTTCACTCTTAAGTTCATCATCCTATAGGTATAGGTACTAAATAGGTATAGGTACTAAATATGTAAATGAACACATTTTTCTGGACAATAGTAAGTAAAAGAGATGTACTTGTGTAGGTACCTAACTACAATAGTGAAATAGATGCACATATTGTACATTCCTATCTATGTAAGATGATAGGTAGGCCTTTATTTAGGTTGTCGAAGTAACAACGTACCTATGTAAAGTATTCACACTTGAACAGATAATGTTCGTTCTCGGAACGGCTGGCTTTCTCCCATCCTGTCTTCCTTCTCTCTTCAATTTCGGGACGATAAGACCTTGACAGTTACAGTTCCCTCTGTCAAACCTCTTGAAAAAAGTTCTAAAGGGAAAATTGTTTTGCGAAGTGTCGTGTCATAAAAAGTTTTTCAACTTTGCGATATAAAGTAAATAGTCCGATTTTACATTCTTTTACTTGAATTGAATTTATTTATTGGGGTTTAGAAATTATAATTACAGAAAAAAACATAACAAGATCTTCAAATATGATTAAAGTTAGTAAAACATACGAGTACAATGAAACAGCTGGGAAGTCTTGGTGAGAAATCATTACGAGGGCATTCGATGACCACACCCACTGTTGCTTAACTTTGATGTTATATTTCGTTCAATGCATTAAGGACATTACGAGGGCATTCGATGACCACAACCACTGTTGCTTAACTTTGATGTTATATTTCGTTCAATGCATTAAGGTTGCTGAGAGATATTAGTAAGCAAGTTTTCCCTCTGTGATTGGTCGATTGGCGAACGGCTACCGAATCAAATACAATAATTTTTTCAACAATCCAAAAAAGTTCGACTGCAGAGATTCGAACTTGGCCTACTTATTTTAAACCAAGACTTCCAAGTGTTATAGAACAGAAAACAAGTTTTTCAAATATCGACGATTACGAAAGAACACCACATATCTCAGAGATATTTTCAATGACTACAAAAGTCAAAATATCGAGGTACCTTGATCCACCAAATGCCCACCTCTGTGGCCGAGTGGTTAAGAACACCGACACAACAGTCTGAAACTGGAGGTGCTGGGTTCGAATACCAGTCGGGGCAGAAATTTTTTGACCAAACTTTTCCGTTCCCGCATTGGCATGGATGTAAAAGGATATGCCTTTGAGAAAAGCGAAAGCGGTTCCGAGGTACAGTGGTATCACTTCTGTAAGCGTCGAAATATGTACCAAATCCTTCGCGAAATTTTATGATTAAAGTTAGTAAAACATACGAGTACAATGAAACAGCTGGGAAGTCTTGGTGAGAAATCATTACGAGGGCATTCGATGACCACAACCACTGTTGCTTAACTTTGATGTTATATTTCGTTCAATGCATTAAGGTTGCTGAGAGATATCAGTAAGCAAGTTTTCCCTCCGTGATTGGTCGATTGGCGAACGGCTACCGAATCAAATACAATAATTTTTTCAACAATCCAAAAAAGTTCGACTGCAGGGATTCGAACTTGGCCTACTTATTTTAAACCAAGACTTCCAAGTGTTATAGAACAGAAAACAAGTTTTTCAAATATCGACGATTACGAAAGAACACCACATATCTCAGAGATATTTTTAATGACTACAAAAGTCAAAATATCGAGGTACCCTGATCCACCAAATGCCCACCTCTGGGGCCGAGTGGTTAAGAACACCGACACAACAGTCTGAAACTGGAGCTGGGTTCGAATACCAGTCGGGGCGGAAATTTTCTGACCAAACTTTTCCGTCCCCGCATTGGCATGGATGGGAAAGGATATGCCTTTGAGAAAAGCGAAAGCGGTTCCGAGGTACAGTGGTATCACTTCTGTAAGCGTCGAAATATGTACCAAATCCTTCGCAAAATTTTCAGTTCAGAAGTAGGTATTAGTCTAAAATACATTACCAGTTACTATTATGCTAAGATAAATGGTCAAATACAAATATTTTCCTATAAGATCAACTTAGATAGTAGTGGGGATAAGAGGGTTACATTCATATTTGTGCTACAATTCCATTTTAGGGAGTTACTATTATGCTAAGATAAATGGTCAAATACAAATATTTTCCTATAAGATCAACTTAGATAGTAGTGGGGATAAGAGGGTTACATTTATATTTGTGCTACAATTCCATTTTAGGGGGTGAAAAAAATAAAAGATATATTAGTTTATTAACAAAACCACGTCGTTAGATTTACCTATTAGTAAGTTTTTAAAGTACAACAGTAAGTAATGCTAGACATATTAATAACATGCAGTCGTATAAAGAATTTTTACAAGGATGAAAAGTACATTTAAACTTTTACATTTTCCATTACTTTCCGTCTATCTCACAGTATTGGAAGGATGATGAAAATGGTTTATACAGATTCCTCAAAACCCAAAACTTAAGAAATTAAAACTAAAAAACTCCACCTCCTCCATTAACCTAAAATAATTCTTAATTAAACATACTATCTCACAGTATTGGAAGGATGATGAAAATGGTTTATACAGATTCCTCAAAACCCAAAACTTAAGAAATTAAAACTAAAAAACTCCGCCTCCTCCATTAACCTAAAATAATTCTTAATTAAACATGGTTAAACTAATCGTAGGATTTGTCCAGAAATTATTGGTTGTCATACATTTTTAAAAACACACAATCACCATTAGTTTCTCAACATACAAACAGAACTTAATTAAAACAGAGTACAAAATCTTTCCTCAACTAACGTAATAATAAAAACTTGAACATTAAACTTAATTAAAAAAATTCTCAGTCGAAAACATTTTTGTCTCTTAAACACTAAGAAAAAAATTCATTTAGAAAAATATTTTTTATCAACAGAAAAAAGAGATATCACCATATTAAATAGGTGATGATTGAAGTGGCCAAATTTTGTGAAGGGGTCTTGAAAAACGGTAATTTTTTTCTAAGGATGACGGCCATTTAAACCCTTTTGAAGTCCCGAAACAGAAAATGACCAAAATTTCTTGATAAGGATGAAAAGGAAAGCCAAAATAAATTAATCTATCCAGAGTTTTTTTGTAATTGAAAGAGTGCCAGCATAGAATTATAGATAATTATAATATAAGGTTGTGCTTATAGCAAAAGAAATATACAGAGTGTTTTAAGAACAAGCTTTTGTGTTATCAAGCGTGAAGTCAGTTTACCGCCTCAATCAACAGGGTGGTTCAATTATCTAAATGTTAAAAAAAGCAATACTATTTACAAAGTCGCACAGTGAAGTGACAGTCATTAATCAAGTTTCATTTCCCGAAAGGAAAACACACCTTCGCTACGCACAGTTGTAGTACAGAAGATTAAGTTTAGTACAGACGCCATTTCAGTATCCAAAAGAGAACCGGTTCCGAAAGTTTCCCAAAAGGAAAAGTTCCCACAGTTGAGCCGTATTTTATTATGTGACTTTTTTGTAACCAACCAAGGAGATATGAATTTTCAACTTCAACACCCTGACTGCCAAAGCATATTCCATGGTGATTACCGACAGAAACAGACTCTTTAATTCTTGGAATTTTTTCACCAAAAAATAGCAAAATTTCACTCAGAGGCACTCTTTCAGATAACCATTGAAAATACATAAGTGGCCTGTAGCAGCAAGTGTGGACGTCCAAAGCGGAATCTCTTTGGTTCAGCCATGTTGAATAGAACAAAAAAAGTCACATAATAGAATACGGCTTTGTAGTAAAGAAGAACTATGGTCCTAGTTTCGTACAGACCGCGTGCCACCTCACACCTGCCCGGGTTCACGCCTGCTGTAGCGAGTACCGCCGGTCATTGGACGGTTTCAGCGGCGCGACCAGAGCTTTGGCCTGCGGGAATCTCTCATGGTATCGCTCGTAGCGAAGATACTTGACCGTGACCAGCTTGCTGTTGAACCAGGCGCCGTGCAGTGTTCGATATGCACGACCTGAAATCAAAAATGGAAAGTACATGGAGTTATGACGTTGTTGTTGATTAAGGATGAAAAGGAAAGCCAAAATAAATTAATCTATCCAGAGTTTTTTTGTAATTGAAAGAGTGCCAGCATAGAATTATAGATAATTGTGCTTATAGCAAAAGAAATATACAGAGTGTTTTAAGAACAAGCTTTTGTGTTATCAAGCGTGAAGTCAGTTTACCGCCTCAATCAACAGGGTGGTTCAATTATCTAAATGTTAAAAAAAGCAATACTATTTACAAAGTCGCACAGTGAAGTGACAGTCATTAATCAAGTTTCATTTCCCGAAAGGAAAACACACCTTCGCTATGCACAGTTGTAGTACAGAAGATTAAGTTTAGTACAGACGCCATTTCAGTATCCAAAAGGGAACCGGTTTCGAAAGTTTCCCAAAAGGAAAAGTTCCCACAGTTGAGCCGTATTTTATTATGTGACTTTTTCTATTCAACCAAGGAGATATGAATTTTCAACTTCAACACCCTGACTGCCAAAGCATATTCCATGGTGATTACCGACAGAAACAGACTCTTTAATTCTTGTAATTTTTTCACCAAAAAATAGCAAAATTTCACTCAGAGGCACTTTTTCAGATAACCATTGAAAATACATAAGTGGCCTGTAGCAGCAAGTGTGGACGTCGAAAGCGGAATCTCTTTGGTTGAATCATGTTGAATAGAACCAAAAAAGTCACATAATAAAACACGGCCTTGTAGTAAAGAACTATGGCCCTAGTTTCGTACAGACCGCGTGCCACCTCACACCTGCCCGGGTTCACGCCTGCTGTAGCGAGTACCGCCGGTCATTGGACGGTTTCAGCGGCGCGACCAGAGCCTTGGCTTGCGGGAATCTTTCATGGTATCGCTCGTAGCGAAGATACTTGACCGTGACCAGCTTGCTGTTGAACCAGGCGCCGTGCAGAGTTCGATATGCACGACCTGAAATCAAAAATGGAAAGTACATGGAGTTATGATGTTGTTGATACAATTGTCGGACTTTGTGACCATTGGGCAATTTTCCCCATTGGATCCAAATATTTATCTACAATGTCATTGCTGGCTTCCGAGCTGGGGCAAGAGTTAACATGAGAAGAGTTCATTGGGGGAGTTTAAGGAACAGAGTGGACAGTTACGAGAATCTTCAAGGCCAATTTTATGTAGGACGGTAGCACGTCTCCCTTGTAAGCGCTAGGCCGCGGGTTCGGTTCCGGCCGAGGGCGAGCTTCCTGGAACGTCTAGCTATCTTCTATTCCGTCCTCTCTTTGATGAAGGGACTATAACTACTAGATTTGGAGTGACTTTCTCCTTTGCATCACTAGACAGACTAGAGTTTGTAGTCTTATATTATAAGAACGAGAACTCATTCACATTTCACACACTGATCGCTCTATCTCCAGAGCCACAACACCTAGAAAGCTGAAATTTGGTAGGAATATTCCTTTTATGGTCTAGGTGTGCAATAAGAAAGGATTTTGCGAAATTCTAAACCGATCCTGAGATATGATCAATTTTTGATCGCTAAAATCTCCATAAGAAATACACAGAGTGCAGAGACTGCTGCGGAGAGAAAACTTTTCCTGGCTCGCCTAATATTTGAGTTTCGTTTATGTTTTTAGTTTGATAACAATGCAGCTAATAGGGAGCACGCAGCGCGAACGTATTTTTTATTATTTTCCACAAGTTCGGCCATGCCTTTTCCACAAGTTTGGCCATGCCTCGGGATGAACTAGCGGGATTCCGGAGCGAAGCGACGGAATTCAGCTAGTAAATAAATAAAACTAGATGAACTAGCGGGATTCCGGAGCGAAGCGACGGAATTCAGCTAGTAAATAAATAAAACTAGATATAAAACTTACCTGCATCAGCGCACGATGCACACTTGATGAATACAATGCCCTCAGTAGAGGCCCGGTCCACACCGATATGCAGAATGTTGATACCCTCACACTTCTCCAGTAGGGCGTCCTCTACTGCAGTCACCCACGCAGTGTCACCATCATCCTCTCTGTGAATAGAAGAACATGAGGCATTTGAGTCATTCATTACTAAGCACAAAATCTTCTTTTTCTTCGCCTAATCCCGTGTAAAGATAATGTGTATTTCCTATAGTTGAACTCATAGATAGTGACCGTATTCAATATTTTCAATTCTCCACGAAAACACTATTGTGTTGTTAACTCCTGTTTTTACAATGTGCGAGAGCTCCATTCTCGTCTGTTTGGTTCTACTTGGATTCTACAGAACTACGGACCGTTGCAATGAACTCTCAAGAATACGCAAGAACTACTGACTAGTATGTAGTTTACGTGCATCCCTTGTTTGGGTTTTCGCACGTAACGATGGAATTTAGAACTCTTTGTCGACACTTTTCTTTGTTCCTGTAAATATCACCTGTGTATCTCACTAACCATTACTCTAGTAAAGGCATATTGTACCTTAATTTTTATTAATTTATCATTTCAACGACCGTTTCCTCTGGATTTATTTTTAGCTCTGTTAAAAATGTTCTCTTCGAGTCTTTTTGGTGGGGTGACTACCGGAGCCATTAGTACTCTTGACATAATAGGGGTTTTCAGTTTTACCATTTTTATCACTCATTCTAAAAAAAAAAAAAATAAAAAAATAAAAATAAAAAAAAAATAAATAAATAAAATAACCATAGGAGTATAGTGCTAAGACTTACTCTCGGGGGTCGAACATGTTTCGGATTTTCAAGCAAGCGGTGGGCGATACGGTCAGCGCGTTCACGCTGCCCTCCTCGGTTTCAAAGGCGGCTCCCTGCCAGGTCTTGTGCTTCCTCGTAGCCATGGGCTGGGGAGGTAGCCAGCGCCAGACATCCTGGTCCTCGCCCTGCACCATCTGGATCTCCTGGCGAACCCGGGCCTCGTTCTCGATGATCTTGCGCACGCCCAGCCACACCTTGTTCAAACCTGGAAGACGAACACAGGGATAGTTTTTTTAAGTAAAAAAAGAAAAGATAAAGCAAATACCAGAGCAAACTTGGATTTTTAATAATAGGTATGTTACCTATCACCTATCGTACCTATGTGATTTCGCGATTATGTTCGCGGATTTGGCGATTATTAAAACTAGATATAAAACTTACCTGCATCAGCGCACGATGCACACTTGATGAATACAATGCCCTCAGTAGAGGCCCGGTCCACACCGATATGCAGAATGTTGATACCCTCACACTTCTCCAGTAGGGCGTCCTCTACTGCAGTCACCCACGCAGTGTCACCATCATCCTCTCTGTCAATAGAAGAACATGAGGCATTTGAGTCATTCATTACTAAGCACAAAATCTTCTTTCTTCTTTTTCTATGCCTAATCCTGTGTAAAGACGGGGTCGGCGTTTTTCGTCAGCTCACCAATCAGCCCTAACCAGATTGCTTTGGGCTGACATTTGGTTTTGGCTACAAATTTTACGAGTGAATGCCCTTCGGACTCAACCTCTGCTGTTTCCTGCACCATCTGGATCTCCTGGCGAACCCGGGCCTCGTTCTCGATGATCTTGCGCACGCCCAGCCACACCTTGTTCAAACCTGGAAGACGAACACAGGGATAGTTTTTTTAAGTAAAAAAAGAAAAGATAAAGCAAATACCAGAGCAAACTTGGATTCGAGACAAATGATGGTGTTTACACACAAATCCACAGATGTGTGGCGAAAAACGATGAGCTTTGGATTGGCTTCAATAAATTCGGGCTGATGGACTCGTGTGTAGTGGCAATTAGGTCACTGAGGTACGGAGATCAATCATTCTCAAGTAACGAGGTTCTCATTTGTCAGCCTAGTTAGCTTGGTTGGTAGCGCGTCTGCCTTGTAAGCGCTAGGCCGCGGGTTCGATTCTCTCCCGAAGCGAATTTTATCCTGAGGGGATAATGTACGCTCTCCGAACGGCTGGCTTTCTCCTACCCTGTCTTTCTTCCCTCTTCGATTTCGGGACGATAAGACCTTAGCAGTTACAGTTCCCTCTATCGAAGCTCTTGAAAAAAGTTCTCATCCACTAATTCAAATCAATACTTACGGTCTCGTTCATACAGGGGAATAAGCTGATCCTTAATGTGCCGGAGCGCTAGGCCACGGGTTCGATTCTCGCCCGAGGCGAATTTTATCCCGAGGGGATAATATTCGTTCTCGGAACGGCTGGCTTTCTCCTACCCTGTCTTTCTTCCCTCTTCGATTCCGGGACGATAAGACCTTAGCAGTTACAGTTCCCTCTATTGAACCTCTTGAAAAAAGTTCTCATTTACGTGAGTTTTTCCACCCAACCACTAATTCAAATCAATACTTACGGTCTCGTTCATACAGAGGAATGAGCTGATCCTTGATGTGCCGAATAGGTAGGTCGCCTATAATACTAGCTAAATTTCCCATTTGTACAAGTAGATCTATGAAACACGAAACATTCTACTTCTAAAAATTATCGATGTGCCGAATAGGTAGGTAAGGTTCATCCGGACATTTCTCGGCCTGATTCCGGATCATGTGCAAAATGTCGTCCACCATTTTCATGATCTCCCGCTTGGACTTTTCCTTGCGGTCCAGATAGAACTGGATGGCCTTGTAGACCACCAGAGTTCCCACCAGTACTGAAACAGTGGGAAATAAAAATAACCATTATGATTGACAGATTTTTCAGGATAAACTAATAAAACCCTGAAAATGAAATTTCTGACAGTTCATTGTTAAGTACCTTTCACTCTCATTATTAAAAAAAAACGGTAATCATTACTCCATAATTGAAAATCAATCAAACCATAAATAAAATTATTTGTGGTGAAGCAGAACTTCTTTACAACTCGTACAAAGCCGAAGAAAACTCCCGTTCTGCCGGGAATTGAACTTGAGACCTCCAGGATTCAAGCCTTAGTTTGTTCATTAGTTTTAGGGCCTTCGAGGGATCCTTTTCCAAGTTCTTCAGTTCACTAAACCACTAGTTGTTCTACTTACAAATGGCACCCTGAACACTGTAGAAGAAGAGCTTGGCGAAGAACGAATTGATGGAGCAAGTGATGGGCAGTTCCACTTTGGATAGCACAATACTGTCGTCCAGAACTTTGAGAGTCCAATGAGGATTACTGTTGATAAGGACCTTAATGTTGGGTACGTGAGTGCGAAGCTCCCAGTCCGTCTGAAAAGAGGAAACAAATAGACATAGGTCAACAAGGCTCAAATAATATTGAGGATAAAATTCGCGTGAGTGCGAAGCTCCCAGTCCGTCTGAAAAGAGGAAACAAATAGACATAGGTCAACAAGGCTCAAATAATTGAGGATAAAATTCCATACCTCGGCTGGGATTGAACCCACGCCCTCCTGTTTACCAGGCGAGCGCCTTGACCACTAAATAGGACTGAAAAGTCCCTTTACTCCAGCAGTAGGCTACTACTATTATTGTGGTCAAATTCTCAAATTATATTGAGGAATTCCATACCTCGGCTGGGATTGAACCCACGCCCTCCTGTTTACCAGGCGAGTGCCTTGACCACTACACCACCGAGGCAAGTAAGGCATGGTAGAGATTGCCCAAGGCAATAATTCTGCCTTTCGTAATTTGTATTTGTGTACACTGAATTGCGACCAATAAAGGGTCTAACAAATGAAAACACCAAACTAAATTATTATTGCCTAACACCACCGAGGCAAGTAAGGCATGGTAGAGATTGCCCAAGGCAATAATTCTGCCTTTCGTAATTTGTATTTGTGTACACTGAATTGCAACCAATAAAGGGTCTAATAAATGAAAACACCAAACTAAATTATTATTGCCTCGGTGGCATAGTGGCCAAGGCGCTCGCCTGGTAAAGAGGAGGGCGTGGGTTCGATCCCAGCCGAGGAATGGAATTTTATTCTCAGTTATGTATTTGAGAATCTGCCCATATAATAACAGAGCTCTAAAGGTTAGGTAGTAGAGAACGCTGCCAGTGTTAACCACACTGAGTAGGAGATAAATTCTTGGTAAATTAAGATTGAAATTTCAACACCACCAGGACTGCCAACCTTTCCCATCAGGATACAAAAGTTAATGGAATCAAAAACATTTAATCAAGTAGTGGGTTGAAAATATGTATTTCTTATAGAAGTCATAGGCAACAGAACTGTACCCCACTATGAGTAGAGTAAGTACAACAATCATCCTCAGTCACTGCAGACTTGTAGACAATCATTCAAGCATATCTCCTTTTAACAGTACTGATAGTTAAATCACTGATCAACTATCAAACACAAACCCTACATTATCTGCAATATACAGTACTCACTAAAATTAAAAACAAGTATGTGTGTATGTTGAGTTTTGCATGAATTGTCTTAGAGCAGTGCTTCTCAAACCGTGTGCCACGAGGTCGCCCTAGGTGTGCCACAAGATTTGGGATTTTTTTTTTAAATTAATTAAAGATCACATAACTGATGAGACGAGAAAAACAACAGGCCAAATTAGAGCTTTGAGAAGCACTGGGTTAGAGCATAGAGGTAATTTTCACTTAATCACCAAGTCCCAGTCATATACAAGTTCTCATGATAATATGATTAAAGTCAAGTACTTTATAACAAGTACTTAGCTAAGTACAATTCATCATTAACTTGACAAGGTCATATCAAGTACAGGGTGTGTAGAAGAGTAATTTGAAAAGTCACTCTTGCCAGCCTAGATATCTTATTTTATAACAAGATTTGCATGTATATGTACCTAGGTAGAATATTATGAGAAACTTTATAAAATTGGTACCACTCAAGTACTCTTAACTCTGGCACCACCCATGATTTTTTTAATTCAATAATCTTTGGCTTGTGGTCAAAGATGGTCTGAAGTTGTCTACAAACGAAGGTCTTCTAAGATGATGCCAAGTATTTCTAGAATAACTGTAGTACAATAGAATGGTCAAACTTTTTGACTTGGCAAGGCATTTTTTTTAGTCACTCCCCCAGTCATGATACTGGAATCTAAATAATAGGAGTTTTTCCACACAAATAGTGAGACACCCACTATATTCTCAGGTAGGCATTGTATGTCAAGTTAAAATCCAGTTTCATGATTCACAGCATATTATTATTGTAAAACCTGACCCCAACTTCCAGTTCATTATCACTCACCTAAACCTAATTCTAGTGTTTAGAGGAAGAAGGTAGCATTGGTTGTGAGGAAATGCTAGTTTCAAACCTCACAGATAATGAGGAAATTTTGACTTGGGTAAAAACTTGTGTTTTCAAGTGACATAGCTTCATTCAAACATATGGCATCACTCAATGGAATTTAAACAATAGTATAGGGGTTTGAAACCTAAAGATATGACTGAGGGGAACTGGATACAAAACCTGTGATGGGAATACTTAATTACTTTTTTTTTTCTCGAACACTTCATCCTCTGGATTTAAAAACCTACATACAAAATAATACAATTTACAGAATTGGATATTAGTAGGAGACCTTTGTTCTACTTACAGTGGTTGGATTTTTCTCAGTCAAAAGCTTATTGATGTCCTGATCATTGAGTTTGTCCTCAGTGTTGGGATAGCCACAATGCTTGGAGACAGATCTCTGGTAGAGCTCATCATAGATGTGAGGTAGAAACTCAATGGCTACAGGGATGTCATCATCCATCACACAAGTTACCTGTGAAAATGAGGAAAAAAGATGTCAACACTTTTTCAAGGACATACTGATCATGGACAATGGATAGGTAGGCTTCAAAGTTTCTGTCTTGTTTTGATACAAGAAAATTTTCTCAGTATGCTAAGTAGGTACTTACTTGGCCTGGTGAAATATGTTGAATAAAAAAGAATAAGGCCCAGAGATGGATAGGAATCTCATTAAACTTTGATTGAAAAAAAAAGAAGTAAAAATGGAGGGAAAAAATTGTTGCACAATATTGCTCAAGTGTTTCACAACATGACTTAATACCCAGCAACATTTCCTTTTACATCATAAGTTTTGAATACAGAAACATTTTTACCAATGAAGTCTTTAGAAGACTAGGTAAATTTTTTTGCATACTTACACCTGGTTCAATACGGCCACTTCCACAAATGGGATACTTGGTATCTGGAACAAAGAGATGGGAGAAGAGGGTTATATTAAAAAAAAATTGAAGAATGTCATTCACTTACTAGATTTATTGACTAATTTATAACTTAAATTTCCATCTATACAATCTTTTAGGAATGACCTTTCTAATATTATCATGTAATTTACCAGTATGGTATTTACATTAAAAAGGGTACTTTCTTCTATTTAAATCTTACCTGAATTATTGAAAATGGTAGCAGAGTTTCCTTGGATATTGACATAGATAAAGGCAATGCAGATGAAGAATAGAACAAAACAACCAAACAGAATCTTTGATGTGGTAAAAGATGGTTTCTTGAATTGTCCCTGACCAGTTGGTTGGGAGACAGATGGTGGGACTGATGTTGGAAAGAAACGCTTTGTCAAACGGGGAGAGTATTCTTCCTCGTCACTTTCTTTGATGTAGGATGTGCTATTGTTGGAATTGTTGCCCATGGAAAATCTTGTGGAGTCTGAAAAATAACGAGAACAAAAGTTGTTAATGTATTTACATTAAAAAGGGTACTTTCTTCTATTTAAATCTTACCTGAATTATTGAAAATGGTAGCAGAGTTTCCTTGGATATTGACATAGATAAAGGCAATGCAGATGAAGAATAGAACAAAACAACCAAACAGAATCTTTGATGTGGTAAAAGATGGTTTCTTGAATTGTCCCTGACCAGTTGGTTGGGAGACAGATGGTGGGACTGATGTTGGAAAGAAACGCTTTGTCAAACGGGGAGAGTATTCTTCCTCGTCACTTTCTTTGATGTAGGATGTGCTATTGTTGGAATTGTTGCCCATGGAAAATCTTGTGGAGTCTGAAAAAGAAGGAGAACACAAGTTGAACATCTTAACTACAATACTGAAGAAGAAAATAGAAATATTGCTAATAGCTATTATTAGGAATGAAAAAAAAAAAATCTTTTGACTTACATCCAGAAATAGGTTTCCTTGAAAAGTCAAAAGCATCATGATTGCTAGAGACACTGGGTGTTGCTGGTCTTGACTTGGGTGGTGAGAGGTCATTTTGTCTGACAGATGTTGGTAAATTAGAAAACACTGATGGGAAGATGGGACTTTTGAATGACCTGTTGATGGGGCTGGTTCTCTTTTTGCTCAAGGAGTTGTTGGCTGGTTTTTCAGGGACATCGGAGTCGGAACCAGTTTCAAATCCATTCTGATAACCTGATGTTGAAGCCATAGAAGAACGACCCCTTCTCTTAGATGTACTAGAAAACAAGGAGCTGTTCAAATCCTCTGTACTTTGGTCCAATGTGCTACTGCCTGATGGTTTTCTATTGGAGTATGGATGTGGTGAGTCCGTCCCTTGTCTACCTCGGCTGTTGCGTCTAGTGACAGTTGGCAAGGATGCAGGGGGGAGCATGTCTGACGAAACATCTTTGTCGATATGATTGTCATTTGTAATGCTAACATTCGACCTAGAAGTAGATTTCTTACTAGACTTCTTGTCGTTTGGAGTAGAACCACCTCCGTCGAGGGCCGTTTGAATTTTCTTCAGTAATAATTTTCTCGTGGAATCAGTTATGGGAACAATCGGTAGATTATATTTCACTAGATAGGTTCTTATTTCTTCATCTGTGAGATTAGCTAAAGAGGCCATGATGAAAGAACACCAAAAGAAAATTAAACGTTTTAACGAATTCAGATGCACTACACTTTTTCGTTCTTCGTTCTCACCGCTCACAGCTCGCAGAAAAATAAAAAGTTGTTTACCGAAAAGCCATTTTGAATTTCAAGAAGAGTATAGGTGGTGCCAACAGAATGAAAATATGCGAAATGTAAGATTGGATTCGCGTGATCTTTCGTCTATTGAAATGAGCTTTTTCAGAACAAAAAATAGTTTCCATAGCATTTGATATAAATTTTTATTTGGAAAATGTCAGGAAAAGGTTCAATTTATTTGGAATCAATACACAGATACGGAGACTGACCGTTCACAGCATCGTGTGAAACGAGTTTTAATTAATTCAACAGGTGGCCAACATGGAAAATTGCGCCAACAAATATTTAGCGGCAAAATTTAAAAATGTAAACGATTTGAATTTTGAAATTTGCCAAAAAAAAAAGGAAAAAGTATTGGGAGAAATGTGATTCTTTCAATTTTAATTTCATTAATTATTACTAAATAGTGATAATATGGAATCTGATGATCATAAATTAAATCAGGGTAATGAAGGCAGTGGCATAGGTGTATCAGAAAAGGGTGAGTCTGTTCCTGAAGATAGGAAAAATCCCACATCTGACCAATGCTCTGAACAAACTGATAGTACAAAATTAAACAACCCTGAGCCTTCAACTAAAAAAACTAGTATAGATGAAAAGTCCAGTGAAGATACTTCCAAAGACCCCAAATTAAAATGTAATAAGAATACTACCTCAGAAGAAGCAGTAGTAGCAGCAGCAGCAGCAAAAGATAAAAGTAATGGTACCAACAATGATACTGACAGTGATAGATCCAAATATGTTCACTACGAGGGAGATGTTGCCGTATACACAGATCCACAGTCCAGACAACAGTACACTTGGGATAACGAGAAGAATGAATGGAAACTACGCCAAATAGACTATGAGTTTGACGGATCCAATTATTTCTATAAGGACAAGACAGGTAAGTTGTGGCCTGGGGTTTTATTGACATATTAAATGGATTGCTTCAAGCAGGAATTGATTGTGATATTTCTTGCTTAACATTAGAGTGGTTACCTATGATTTATTAGCTCAAAAAGTTAAGAAACTTTTTTTTTTTTAAATCTATCAGAGGATTGTGTTTTATGACTTTGGGTTTTGATTACCATGGAATAACTTACGAGTCCATTTCAAAGATTCACTATACTCTTGTTTAGACACCCCTTGAATTTTCTCATTTTCAGGTACAAAATATAAATGGGATACAGCATCAAACTCATGGGTACCATCAGTTCCATTGGTTACATCTGACAAGGCTGCAGATTCTTCTGACGAAGAAGAATATGATGAAAATAATGCTCAGAAAACAGCTCCACCAATTCAAAGACAGGACATGAGTAAAGGTTCTTATGGGTATGAGGGAGATACACACACTTATACTGATTCCACTGATGGTACTGTGTATATTTGGGATAAAGAGAAAAATGCTTGGTTCCCCAAGGTAAGATTATAGTGTAAAATGTTTGGATACCTACCTAATTAAAGTAGGTAGTTTTACCTTTAAAATACCTACAAATTTTGTGTGCAATGATAAGATAAGATGAGACTTGGTTTATTTGTAATAAATAATAAATAAATAATTGGATTTATCTGCAATGTTTCCATTGTTAAATGGTATGCGAGAAGCACTGGGTTAGAGCATAGAGGTAATTTTCACTTAATCACCAAGTCCCAGTCATATACAAGTTCTCATGATAATATGATTAAAATCAAGTAATTTATATTAAGTACTTAGCTAAGTACAATTCATCATTAACTTGACAAGGTCATATCAAATACAGGGTGTGTCAAAGAGTAATTTTAAAAGTCACTCTTGCCAGCCTAGATATCTTATTTTATAACAAGATTTGCATGTATATGTACCTCGGTAGAATATTAAGTATGAGAAACTTTCTAAAATTGGTACCACTCAAGTACTCTTAACTCTGGCACCACCCATGATTTTTTTTAATTCAATAATCTTTGGCTTGTGGTCAAAGATGGTCTGAACTTGTCTACAAGCGAAGGTCTTCTAAGATGATGCCAAGTATTTCTAGAATAACAAAGTAGGTAGTTTTACCTTTAAAATACCTACAAATTTTGTGTGCAATGATAAGATAAGATGAGACTTGGTTTATTTGTAATAAATAAATAATTGGATTTATCTGCAATGTTTCCATTGTTAAATGGTATGTGTGGAACAGTTAATGGACTAAATAAATATTTCCCTATTAGAAATATTTTGATAAAGTCAATGATAAGTAACTCTTGTGTGTTTGTCTCTTAGGTTGATGATGATTTCCTAGCAAGATACCAGATGAGTTATGGCTTCATTGAACAACCTAACACAGTAGATGAGAAGAAACCAAGTGCTGATCTAGTCCAGAGTAAAGTAGAAGAGAAAAGTGTAGATGCTACTGCCCCAATGGAGAACCCAAAAGCTGAGGAGAAAGTTGTCCCAGGACAGAAGAGGAAACCTGAACCTCCAAGTAAGCAAATTGACAAAGCTATAAGCATTAAATACCTTAGTAATCATACTAAACATGTACCTAATCAATCTAATCATTTATCAACTGTTTCATGATTGCAAACATTCCAAAACCCTTTGTCTATTCTTGGTCTTTTCTTTTCCCCGGAGAGCTAAGGTTTTTTAATTTTTATGGACATGAGGGAGTTGTTATCTTATCTTTTAAGCAGTTTTTATTTTTTCCCATTTATCAACTGTTTCATGATTGCAAACATTCCAAAACCCTTTGTCTATTCTTGGTCTTTTCTTTTCCCCGGAGAGCTAAGGTTTTTAATTTTTATGGACATGAGGAGTTGTTATCTTATCTTTATTTTTTAACCAGTTTTTATTTATTTTTTTCCCATCATTGATTTATTTGTTTCTTCTTCTCTGTTCTCAGAATGGTTTGACATTGGTGAAGAAAGCACCAAGGTCTATGTGAGCAATCTACCTCTGGATTTAACTCAGGAAGAGTTTGTTGAGGTGATGCAGAAGTGTGGACTTGTTATGAAAGATGTGGACACGAATCAGATGAAAATCAAGCTTTACACTGACCCCTACACTAAAGACTTCAAGGGAGATGCTTTGTGTACCTATATCAAGGTATGGGAATGAATTTTTTCTCCCTCTTCTTCCTCCTTCATGCTATACCGTTTCTTGAATCTGAGGAACATTAAAGAACTTCTTGGCCTCATGAGAAAACTAAAAACTGGTGGTTCAACGATGCACACAAAAAGCCCCTACACCTAAGCCTCTGAGGCTTAGGTGTAGGGGCAAACAGCGTTAAAGGTGGGTTAAGCTTATACAAGTGGTGCAATTAATACAATTGTAGAACTCACTCAGGAAAGGGGCCCCTACGGGGGTCCCCGAAGGTTTGATCAGGTTCAAAACGTACTGATAAAATTTTAAAATTCCTGGCAAACTTCATTAAACTCAAACCATACACAAAGAGACAAACTAAATGACAAATGGTCAAGTTAAAAACTCGCTTCGTTCTTTCACCAAGATATTTTATTCTCTATTCCAGAAAGAATCTGTCGATCTAGCGTTAAGCATTTTGGACGGCTATGAAATCCGTGGCAAGAAGATCAAAGTGGAGAGAGCCAAGTTTACCATGAAGGGTGAAGCTTACGACCCCAAACTGAAGCCCAAGAAGAAAAGAAAGAAAGACTTGGAGAAGTTGAAGAAGGCTCAGGAAAAGTGAGTGAATGAAAATTACGAATAATCTGAAAAATTAGTTATGTACCCAAGTGCTAGCCAACCTCCTTCAGGTCTTGGAAACCAGCTCTATAATCCCCTGTAACTTGAACCAAACGCCCCACTCCTTCATAGGAAGTTAGTATGTCTGTTTTCAGACTCTTTGATAACCCACAAAATATGTACCTAGAGAATGAACTTTTTTTAAGAGGTTTGATAGAGGAAGAACTGTAACTACTGAGGTCTTATCGTCTCGAAATCGAAGAGAGAAGGAAGACAGGATAGGAGAAAGCCAGCTGTTCCAAGAACGAACATTATCCATTCAGGATAAAATCCGACTCGAGCGGGAATCACAACCGCTGCAGAGAAAGAACTAAAAAAAGTGTCTAATATTTTTTTGTTAACTAACACTAACTCTTTTTACAACTTTGTATTTTCAGACTGTTTGATTGGAGGCCGGACAAGATGCGAGGAGAAAGGTCCAAAAACGAGTCTGTGATCATTGTAAAGAACTTGTTTGACCCCGCCCTATTTGATAAGGATGTTACTCTTATACTCGAGTACCAGCAAGACTTGAGAGAGGAGTGTTCCAAGTGTGGCCATGTCAAGAAAGTGGTACTTCATGACGTAAGTAAAGACTTATCTTGCTAATTCAGTTAGGTACTTCAAGTAATTTTCTCCACTTACTTTCCAAGCCCACGTCCAATTTACAATAATCTCTCTGCTATATTAATTAAGTAGATAGTTATGTATTAAGCTGTTGAACTAATTTAGGGTTATGGTTAGCCCAGGGTTTGATGCCTACCATTAAAAAAAAAGCACTTATACATCTACTATGAATATTTCAACGGGTTTCTTTCTGTTGCTCTTGTGTTGTTCAAGCACCTATTGGGAACTATTGAGTTTGCGTCTGCACACTACGGCAAAAAAAAAAAAAAAAAAAAAAAAAAAAAAAAAAAACGCACTTATACATCTACTATGAATATTTCAACGGGTTTCTTTCTGTTGCTCTTGTGTTGTCCAAGCACCTATTGGGAGCTATTGAGTTTGCGTCTTTTATCGCCTATCTGATAAAGGATACATTACGGGATGGGCATACTACGACTCAGACCACACAAGTCTAAGCAGTTGTTTCATTGCTACAAAATAAAACGGCGCGCGGCGATGGAACACCCAAGGCTCTTTATTACCTACATAGGTGTACAACACCTCTAGCCTTGCTTAAAATCTACATTTTCACAGAAACATCCGGAGGGCGTGGCGCAAATCTTCTTCAAGGAGCCCGAGGCGGCCGACGCCTGCAGGGAGCTGCTCAACGGCCGCTGGTTCGGACAGCGGCAAATAACGGCCGAAACCTGGGACGGCAAGACGCGCTACAAGATCCAGGAAACGGCCGAGGAACGCGAGGCGCGACTGAAGAAGTGGGAGACGTTTTTGGGCAAGAAGATCAAAGTGGAGAGAGCCAAGTTTACCATGAAGGGTGAAGCTTACGACCCCAAACTGAAGCCCAAGAAGAAAAGAAAGAAGGACTTGGAGAAACTGAAGAAGGCACAGGAAAAGTAAGTGACTGAAAATACATATTGAAGAAGAAGAAGAAGAAGAAGAAGAAGAAGAAGAAAAAAAAAACATTCAGAGGAAAGGATAAGAGAAAGCCAGCCACTACGTGAACAAGCCTTATCTATTTAGGATAAAGTTGCCCCGGGCCAAAATCGAACCCGTGACCTAGCGCTTACAATTCAGGCGCGCCACCTTCCAAGCTAACCTAGCTCTTACAACTTGACATGATTTCTATTATAAACAATTTGATTGGATGCTCTACATACTCTACAAGAAAAGTGAGGAGACCGTAAAAAACGAACTCTTTTTCCAACTTTGTATTTTCTGACTTGCTTGATTTAGAAACCTCTAGTTAAATAACACTAATGAGCCCTTCCATTGATTTATTTGTTTCTTCTTCTCTGTTCTCAGAATGGTTTGACATTGGTGAAGAAAGCACCAAGGTCTATGTGAGCAATCTACCTTTGGATTTAACTCAGGAAGAGTTTGTTGAAGTGATGCAGAAGTGTGGACTTGTTATGAAAGACGTGGACACGAATCAGATGAAAATCAAGCTGTATACTGACCCCTACACTAAAGACTTCAAGGGAGATGCTTTGTGTACCTATATCAAGGTATGGGAATGAATCTCTCTCCCTCTCCTTTCTCCTCCTCCTTCATGCAGGTTGTATGGTATACCGTTTCTTAAACCTGAGGAACATAACCAACATTTATCTCCCTCCCTCTTTTTTCTCCTCCTTTCTGTCATACTCATCTTATAGCCTTCTTTGAATCTGAGGAATATTATGGAAATTTTCGTTCTCATCAACGAAGTGAAACCTTGTGGTTCTGTGAATTGTAGAAATCAGTGAAAAAAGGGACCATATGTGGACCCCGAAGGGCCGAATAAGCCCAAGATTTACTGGAAAAATTCTTTTACATGTTGAAGGTCTCTGCCAAATTTTATTTTATCATACTTAGATAACATGTTCGATAGCTATGACGAAATAACTATAAAAACAGTTTCACAAATAGACCAACTAAATGACAAATTGTCAAGTTAAAAACTCAAAACTCGCTTCGTTCTTTCACCAAGATATTTTATTCTCTATTCCAGAAAGAATCTGTCGATCTAGCGTTAAGCATTTTGGACGGCTATGAAATCCGTGGCAAGAAGATCAAAGTGGAGAGAGCCAAGTTTACCATGAAGGGTGAAGCTTACGACCCCAAACTGAAGCCCAAGAAGAAAAGAAAGAAAGACTTGGAGAAGTTGAAGAAGGCTCAGGAAAAGTGAGTGAATGAAAATTACGAATAATCTGAAAAATTAGTTATGTACCCAAGTGCTAGCCAACCTCCTTCAGGTCTTGGAAACCAGCTCTATAATCCCCTGTAACTTGAACCAAACGCCCCACTCCTTCATAGGAAGTTAGTATGTCTGTTTTCAGACTCTTTGATAACCCACAAAATATGTACCTAGAGAATGAACTTTTTTTAAGAGGTTTGATAGAGGAAGAACTGTAACTACTGAGGTCTTATCGTCTCGAAATCGAAGAGAGAAGGAAGACAGGATAGGAGAAAGCCAGCTGTTCCAAGAACGAACATTATCCATTCAGGATAAAATCCGACTCGAGCGGGAATCACAACCGCTGCAGAGAAAGAACTAAAAAAAGTGTCTAATATTTTTTTGTTAACTAACACTAACTCTTTTTACAACTTTGTATTTTCAGACTGTTTGATTGGAGGCCGGACAAGATGCGAGGAGAAAGGTCCAAAAACGAGTCTGTGATCATTGTAAAGAACTTGTTTGACCCCGCCCTATTTGATAAGGATGTTACTCTTATACTCGAGTACCAGCAAGACTTGAGAGAGGAGTGTTCCAAGTGTGGTCACGTCAAGAAAGTGGTACTTCATGACGTAAGTATAGACTTATCTTGCTAATTCAGTTAGGTACTTCAAGTAATTTTCTCCACTTTCCAAGCCCACGTCCAATTTACAATCATCTCTCTGCTATAATAATTAAGTAGATAGTTATGTATTAAACTGTTAAACTAATTTAGGGTCATGATTAGCCCAGGGTTTGATGCCTACCATAAAAAAAAAAAAAAAAAAAAAAAAAAAAAAAAAAAAAAAAACACGCACTGTATAAGTGCGTTTTTGAATATGAATATTTCAACGGGTTTCTACTATGAATATTTCAACGGGTTTCTTTCTGTTGCTCTTGTGTTGTCCAAGCACCTATTGGGAGCTATTGAGTTTGCGTCTTTTATCGCCTATCTGATAAAGGATACATTACGGGATGGGCATACTACGACTCAGACCACACAAGTCTAAGCAGTTGTTTCATTGCTACAAAATAAAACGGCGCGCGGCGATGGAACACCCAAGGCTCTTTATTACCTACATAGGTGTACAACACCTCTAGCCTAGCTTAAAATCTACATCATTTTCACAGAAACATCCGGAGGGCGTGGCGCAAATCTTCTTCAAGGAGCCCGAGGCGGCCGACGCCTGCAGGGAGCTGCTCAACGGCCGCTGGTTCGGACAGCGGCAAATAACGGCCGAAACCTGGGACGGCAAGACGCGCTACAAGATCCAGGAAACGGCCGAGGAACGCGAGGCGCGACTGAAGAAGTGGGAGACGTTTTTGGAGGAGGAAGACAAGAAGAAGAAAGAAGCAGGGAAGGGATCGATAGACGAGAAAGAATCGAAAGAATTACAAGGTGAGAGCAAAGAATCGATAGGCGAGAAAGAATCGGGGAAAGAATTACAGGGTGAGAGCAAAGAATCGATAGGACAGAAAGAATCGGGGAACGAATTGCAAGGTGAGAGCAAACAATCAATGGGAAAAGAGAAAAACGGAGGTTCAGAAGGTAAAGAAAGTCCAAGTAAGAAAACAGGAGAGGAAGAGAAAATGGAGGAGGATGGAGACAATTCAGACGCTACTCGAAGCAGTGGAGAGAGTGAGGGAGAGGAGTGATGTTCCTGTGGGAAAACACCAAAGTCAGCTCCTAAGGCTCAAAACAGAGTGGAGTGGAGAGCATAGAGCTCGTAGAGGGAAGGGACGAAAAATGGAGGGAAGCGACGAAGGATGGAGAGAAGCGACGAAAGATGGAGGGAAGCATCGAAGGATCGAGGGAAGCGACGAAGGATGGAGGGAAGCGACGAAGGATGGAGGGAAGCAACGAAGGATGGAGGGAAGCGACGAAGGATGGAGGGAAGCGACGAAGAATAGAGGGAAGCGACAAAGGATGGAGGGAAGCGACGAGTTCAGTGTTCAAACCACATTGAGCTGAGGGCATAAAGCTCTATGATCTTTGCCTTGCTCTCCACTCTGTTTTTATCCTAAGGCGATAGCACGTTGAATGCACCAGTTCCTGATGGATCACTGATGTTAATCAACGTTGTACGTGGTTGGTATCTGGATGGGTGACTATCTGGGCAATGCTTGCTGCTTGATTGTCTTGACCCCATTAAGGCTGGGTGAGGTTAATGTGAATAGGCGGGTAGGTTGTCAACGAATGGTGGGGAAAATCTCCGTCAATGGAAACTTTAGTAGGTTTACCGTGACGTTAAATAAAATAAAACCCTATCTAACAACATTTAAATTTAATGGCTATTGCACGTTAAATGCAACAGTTCCCGATGGATCACTGATGTTAATCAACGTTGTACGTGGTTGGTATCTGGATGGGTGACTGTCTGAAGCAACAAGTGCTCCTGGCTATTACTGGGTGTTCTCAGCCTAGTGAGATGAAGGCAAGGATAAAAAGGCTGATATGGCTCTCAAAAGAAGAAGGAATCAAAGGCTCTTGCCCCAGCTGGTTTCCTGAAAATAAAAAGATAGCTTACCCTGGAAGAAAAGAAGATGGTGTTTGAATATCATATTTATAAACAAATGCATTTCATGTTTCATTGAAATAAAAGGAGATCTTTGTAGATAATATTAAGTAGACAAAATAAACACTGAGTAGATTAAAAAATTGTATAGAAAAAAGTTGTTTTTACTTTCTCACAGCACCTCTAACAAAATAAACACTGAGTAGATTAAAAAATTGTATAGAAAAAAGTTGTTTTTACTTTCTCACAGCACCTCTATTCGCTTTATTTATCACAAAAATTCAAATTTTACATTACCTCTGTGGCCATGCACTCTACCTCTGTACCAGTGACGTCATTCGTAGTTGGTCGCATTTTTGTTGTGTCTGTGTAAATTAAAATTTATTTTACATGATCGTTTAATTTTTTCATATACCTATGTGATAATTTTTTGTCATTTAAAGAGGTATCAATAAATTTTGATTTTATGATTTCGACTGTTTTTTGGATTTTTGAAAGTTCTTTTTAAATCAGATCATCAAATGACGTCATCACACACAGAGCACAGAGTCAATTAGTCCACAGAGGTAGAATGTATTCGCGGGAAAAATGGAAAAGTTTTGAAAAGAAAAAAAAAATAATAATAACAGTACTGAAAAAAAAACGGCAAAACGCCAAAATCAAAAGATTCAAAAGCAAAAGCAGAAATATAAAGTCCAAAGTTAACAAAGTTTTGACGGTTAGATCTCATACCTCATACCGTGATAGATACTGCAAGATCGAAATATGGAAGACAATGATGTCTTTACCCTTCCCGAGTATGAGACCAGTGAGTGTGGGAGTCCTTCTAATGGTAAGTCAAAATCTTGATCATGAACTGTAAAAGCAAGTACTTAGAAGTAGTGTCAAAAGCATGTTGTATACATTAGGTGCATGGCCACAACAGCAACCATCAACCATAGAACATGGACCGGTAATTATGCAGAAGTCACGTCCGTGGAAAAGGAAAGCTCCTTTTTGTATTTAACCTAACCCTATAACACCAATCACTGCTCTAATTGTGAAAACTCTTTGTTGCGTTTAACCTAACCCTATAATTACACTGGTCACTGCTTGTTTGTGCCAGTTCCTTTGGTAGCAATATTCCACGGACGTGACTTCCGCACAAGTACCCATGGACCATTTACCCTCTCAAGGAAATTGACCCTTGACTTCCACTGAGACCATTAGATCATCACACCATTCACACCAGGGTGTCCACAATGAAGCCTAAAACCTGCATATTTAGATATGCTTGAAAATTTTGAGGTTAGGATGTTATCAAAAATGTATACAAACCATGGAGCTATAAAAGGAAGCTTAAGCTCCTCGATACAAACCCATCATACATCTCGGAAAAAATACTAGGCCCAATTTCTTCATTTTCTGCAAAGGTCAGTACTAGGATCAGAGCTCTGGTCAAGGCTCTGTTGTGGAGACTTCTATTCATTAGCATGGTTTGTTTGTTTTCTCTTGTGTCAGTACTAAGTTATGTTTGAGGGTTGGGACTGGTTTGTGGATGCCTACATGGAATTTAGTTTATGTAAAGAATTTTGAATGTTTCAGTGCAAGAGGTGAAAACTGATGTGGAAGATATTGATGACACAAAACCAACTACCAGTGCTCTTGATGATGCTGCAGACCTCAATAGTTCTGTTATATTGGAAGCAAATTCTACCTACTGTGAGAGTGTAACTTCTTGTAAGTAGAAACCACAAGCCTGTTTCATATAGCTGGGGGGTCTTGTATATTAGGGATATTTTTCTGAATTTTACCTGTTGTAGTGTTGTACCAGACTGGTGCCAAAGCCATAAAATTAAACAGACTTTAGGTAGAACAAACAGACAAACTCAGAGAAATAATGTTGGGTTAAAACTTAAAGCTCACTTTGTCCATTCAATTGTTCCAGGTTCCACAGGCATTCTGACAGACACTGAGCACAAGAGACACAATCAGAGGGTAATCAATATTGATGAAACTAGTCCTGAGCCAAGTGACGAAGATGAAGACGAGATTTTCTTTGGCAAAGAAAACAGCCAGAGAGCTAAAAGGAAACGAAATAATACCGAGGATGAAGATGAAGAGAGCCCATCTGGTAAGATTATAATTTTTAAAATGAGATTGACTTGACAGGTGGTTGTGACAATCAGAGGGTAATCAATATTGATGAAACTAGTCCTGAGCCAAGTGACGAAGATGAAGACGAGATTTTCTTTGGCAAAGAAAACAGTCAGAGAGCTAAAAGGAAACGAAAGAATACTGAGGATGAAGATGAAGAGAGCCCATCTGGTAAGATTATAATTTTTAAAATGAGATTGACTTGACAGGTGGTTGTCTTCATGTTTGAAGGCCTTTCAAATAATGCATTCTTCTCTCATATGCAGATTTCATCAGTGTAATTAGGGTATAAATGAAAACCATACTGGATATTATGTAAATAAACATATTTTTTGTTTATGTGTATAATGTCAAAGGAGATTTGGGAAGATATAAGTAAGCATTGGACCATTCCTAGATACCTATTTTTTTTTTTTGTATAACTGCTGTTTCTTTGATTTTTCAGAGAGCACTGACATTATTCTTGTAGCCAAAGGGTCAGGCAAAAAGACGAGAAGCGCGTTCAAAACACATTGCCATCGGCTGAAGAAAGACCAGGACTTGCAGGTAATGATAAGGGACTTTAATCGTGTTAATTAATCATAGTTCAATGTTTGTCATATTAAAGTTGAAATTACAAATGTCGTTCCCACTTGATACAACTCAAAATGCATTTCACTTGGACTCGAAAATGTAACAACGGAGATCTTATTTGTCCCGAAATCGCAAAGAAAAGTAGGCAGGACAGGCTAGGAGAGATTCAACCGTTCCGAAATAGAACATAATCTGATCAGGATAAATTTCGCCCCGGGCGGGAATCGAACCCGCAGCCTACCGCTTACAAGGCAGACGCGATACCCTGCAAGCTAACTGAGCTGACCAGCTCGTCTTTCCCCATGTATCCAATACTCATCTTTCCCCATGTATCCAATACTCAATCAGGCAATGGAAAGACTGTCTTGCCATATTAGAAGCACAGAACTGTGTGTTTCATCTGTATTTCCATGCATATCATACAGCTCTCAAGTGTGTTGGACTCAACTGTGCTAAGAGAGATTCACTCAAGGTAAGTAAACAATAAAGGTTCATCAATTTAGTGAACAGTACCAATAATTGAATGTCTAAGGGGCAGAGTGGAGCAAGTCCGAAAAAAGATAAATGGAGTCAAAGTTTAGAACTGGCCAAAATTCAAGATATACCCAGCCATTTTGTTTTTGCTCTCAATTCAATACAACACTAAAGTGAAGTTAGCAACCAATTTAAAATCTGATAGATCCTTTTGCACTCTTTTTTAATGATACCTATACAAAACTCAAAAAGTCGTTTTTTGGACTTGATCCACTCTGCCTCTTACCCATTCAATTTTTCTACCTATTCAACTCTGGTCTGTTCTGTATGACAGGATGACTAAGAAGCCATGCCCTTAGTAAACGTACTTCTTCGGTTTCATTTTTCAGAAATGCTCATTCAATCCAGTGCGAGTCAACACGTTCAAGACTCGGGAGACGAATCGCGTGTGTATGTGGAACAATTGTCGGCAGAGTTTCGTCAGTATGTTTGCCTATGAGATTCACATTGATCATCATATGGAGAAATTCCACACCAAGGCGAACCAGTATGTCAAGTTACCGTGCGAGTGGAAAAGTAAGCAACCAGAGGCTTATCCTCTCAAAAGTTTACTATTATTAGAAGCTTTATTTTATTATTAAAATTTGAGAATCTTTATTTTATTATTAAAATTTGATGGGTAGCCAGCCTAGTTAGCTTAGTTGGTAGCGCGTCTACCTTGTAAGCGCTAGGCCGCGGGTTTGATTTCCGCCCGGGGCGGATTTTATCCTCATAGGGTAATATGTGTATGTGGAACAACTGTCGGCAGAGTTTCGTCAGTATGTTTGCCTATGAGATTCACATTGATCATCATATGGAGAAATTCCACACGAAGGCGAACCAGTATGTCAAGTTACCGTGCGAGTGGAAAAGTAAGCAACTAGAGGCTTATCCTCTCCAAAGTTTACTATCATTAGAAGCTTTATTTTATTTTATTATTAAAATTTGATAGGTAGCCAGCCTAGTTAGCTTAGTTGGTAGTGCGTTTACCTTGTAAGCGCTAGGCCGCGGGTTTGATTCTCGCCCGGGGCGGATTTTATCCTGATAGGGTAATGTTCGTTCTCGGAACGGCTGGCTTTCTCTTATCCTGTGTCTTCCTTCTCTCTTCGATTTCGGGACGATAAGACCTTAGCAGTTACAGTTCCCTCTGTCAAACCTCTTTAAAAAAATTGACGGAAAATTTGTTGTAACTAAAAAACCCTAAAAATAGAAAATACAGACAGTGAGACACTGTTGTCTATTGTTTAATAAGGGTGTCAGTCATGTAAAGTGTTATTAAAATATTCATGTTCAGTCCAAAGCTGAGCTGCTGAGACCATTTTTGAGACGTCATGTGGCCCGGTATTGCACTTCGGACCTAAGTTTGGTGTTACTCTATCTATTCTCGACAGGTAGCTATTGAGTAAGCGGCACCACCCTGATCTAAGTTGGGCAAGGGTGCAATGCGTACTGCGTGGAAGGTCGATCTGTCAAACCTTTTAACTAACTTTGGAGCCACTTGGTCCGATTGACTTGAAACTTGCTACACTAAATACTAATATTTTGGATGAACTTTTTTTATTCTATTTAAGCCCATACCTATATTTATTTATTATTTTTTCGTGTCAAATCACAGATTGTAACCCGAGGATTACCGCTCATAGAAAAGCCATGATGATACGTCATCTACTGAAACATACTCAGCTCAAGCAGGTAGCATGTCCTACATGCGGTGATATGTTCAAGACGAGAAGCGCGTTCAAAACACATTGCCATCGGCTGAAGAAAGACCAGGACTTGCAGGTAATGATAAGGGACTTTAATCGTGTTAATTAATCATAGTTAAATAAATGGCATATTAAAGTTGAAATTACAAAT
>NW_007377445.1:321103-326903 GCF_000475195.1 Diaphorina citri | reverse complement strand
AACTAGAGTTTTTAAACTGATTTGCTCTCAATTCTATTTTTGGTGTCCACAGATACGTATGTCATGTGTGTTCGAACGTTTACTGTACGTCCACAGCATTATCCAAACATTTGAAGAAAATCCATAGCCTCACGTTTCCCGCGGGAACTGATCGATTCAGGTAAGATACTTATAATGATATTATTTTCATATACCTACTCGTAATTATCTACATGCATGCCAGTTTTATTAAGATTCGGGAACAAAATACTTTTATCCTCCAACCACTCTTAATTTTCGGGAACCTTAGGTATTTTGTCAAATATAATTATGTTCTGTGAACCTTCGCAGGGGGTTTTTTTTTAACTTTGTCGTTGTCACACGAAAGTATATATATTTTTTTATCTGTGTTATCTAGCTCTCAGTTGATTCTTAGTTTATTCTTGCGGATTTCTTAGTTCGTAGTTTGGTGTTGGGTAGTCCATAATATTTCGTATAGATTTATCAACTGACACACAGTCCCTCCCGGGTCATTTTCTTCTCCAGATATCGAAAGGATAAAGAGGGCAACTATCGATTGCAAACCGTTCGATACGAAAGTATCGAAAACGAAGAGGAGCGATCTCGACCCGATACACCTGTGTCAGATACTTCCAGTGGTAAAATACCGCGGTTCAATTTGAAAATACTGCAGGATAGTACTCACAATGGGGTCGAAGTGGTGCTAGAGCCTGTCAAAATGGAGGGAGAGGAGATTCTGCCGGACCAGTAATAGGTTACAAATGGTGAGCCTGTCAAAATGGAGGGAGAGGAGATTCTGCCGGACCAGTAATAAGTTACAAATGGTAAATTGGACCCTTGGGTGGAAGGTCTAGATGTCTAGAATCACTAGATGATAGATTCGTATAAGCTTAACCCATCTTTTGGGCCAGTTGCCCTTACACCTTAGCCTCAGAGTGGGCTTTAATGCTTTATGTGTAAAGAGTTGAGCACTAGGGAAGGGTAACGCCAGAGTTTTTCCACTTAACCCTTGGAGCTTTATTATAATTATGTCGTCGAATTTTCTAAGAAGATAAAAGTCTATGCCTCGGATGGGATCAAACCCGCGTCCTCCTGTTTACCAGGTGAGCGCGTAGCCCATTACGCTACCGAGATAGACTCGTATGTTTGCTATCTTTTCCACGATTGCTGTCTCTTGTATAACGTTCAGCTAATATTTCTGTCTCTTTCATAAAGTTGAGCAGTATTTCGATTGGTTTTCAGTGTAAACGTCGCCGTATATGTTTTTGTCTTGAGATGACTATTAGCTTTTCAGTTCAGTCCCAAGTTTTGTCTACGAAAAGAGACCGAAAAAAATATCTTACTGTAAGCTCATTGGTCGAATGTCTCGTTATTATATTTTTGAATCTTGTTTGATTTATTGTTCCAAATGCGAATTTTGCATCCGATTTAGTCATTTTCTATTTAAGTTATTCAGGAGTCATTATTTATTGTTTACAAACTGCGTCGTTTTAATGTGATGCATTTCGTGTTAATTTCTAATGTTTACTCGAATAATTCGTTATCTGGAACTTCCTTTGGTAATGTTTTTTCTTCGTCTACCTAGGTAGGTACATATTTAGTTCCAATTTGAATTTCGTTCTCATGTACATACATATGACTGATGCAAGTAATACGCAAAATTAAATTAATAATAAAGTAATGTTACTTACATTTAATTTTTCTGCCACAATAGAACAATATGGAGCCCCACACAGTCCGAAGTAAAGGTCAAACACGATATTACACAAGATTCTATAATAGAATCACGTTGGGACAAGTGATTTCCTCTAGAAGTACCACAGTACTCCAGGTACCGAGAACCAAGCTGGAGCTACGCCAACAATGCGCACCGAACGCGTTTGTAGGAGAGATAGTTCTGGCTAATGTGACTGGAAATGTGTGGCCGAAGTGACGTGATTGGGAAAACCGTGGTAGCTGAGTGGTCCCCTTTGTTAATCAGGAGGTCGTGGGTTCAAATTATATCTGAAGCATTGAATTTTATCCTCAATTATATGAGATGTTGACCACAGTAAAATTAGTGGTGTTGGATTCGTAATTGCGTGGGACTGCGGTTTGAATCCAAGAAGAGACACGGTCATCCTCTTCAACTCAGGAAATGTGACTTATCCACTAAGTTTAGTGGATGTGCCTATTGCGCTACGTTTACTGATATGGGTGATATCACATAGACTCGAATCTGTCGAAATACCAGGTTAGAAAATTAAGTTGGGAGACATGTTTAAGTGTGTGTGTACCCGGTTTTACACTTTTTGTAAGACAAGCACTACTAAGTAGTTCGGAAGGGAGACATGTTGTAATGTATGTACCTGGTTTTACTCTTTGAGTGAGACAAGCACTACGGATGACGTATTCTTGTTATTTCCCTCCTGAACTTTAATAACTTTCATGATTGAAGTGTATAGCTCCACGCCTGACCCGGAGGCAATATGTACAAGTTTGCAACCTACTGTATCATTTACCAGTACCTGCTTGTATGCACACCTACCCACCTAGAAAACTTTTTTTTTGTTTTTTTTTTTTTTTTTTTTTTTTTTTAATTTAATTTCAGGAGCTTATGCTAACTATACATTACAGGTTACTATGGCTAGGTTCCCCCTATTTACAATCCCCTAGTCCACTCCTATGCACAAGTACTCAGGTATACCTGGCCAGGTTCCTCAGGTTACCTCTCTAGCTCAGACCAGTCAGTCTGTGCTCGGTCGTCATTGCGTGATAATCTCGTGACAAAAACCTGTGATGATTCAACTGATAACTTCTTTCCGATTTCTAGTGTTTTAGAAATTGCTCTCCCTTTTTTTTATCAAGAAATTAATTTAATATTTTTTTCTCGACTTTAATTTTCAATTTATCCTCCAGTGATTTCGGCACATTCCGACACTTTATTTTTTTTCTATTAAAATAATTAAATACTTAAATCGACATAATATTGATTTTTCATTTCATTTAATGGTTTTATTTCAATTAGCAACATACCTAGGTACTTCTTTTCGCAATGGTTGATTTCGGCACATTCCGACACTTTATTTTTTTTCTATTAAAATAATTAAATACTTAAATCGACATAATATTGATTTTTCATTTCATTGAATGGTTTTATTTCAATTAGCAACATACCTAATTCTTTTCGCAATGGGTACGCATATGTGTCAGTCAATATGAGTGTTATGCCAGGTGTTTTTATAAGTACCTACAGTATTTTTTCGTAGGTAAGGGTTTTTTTTCGCGTC
Source organism: Diaphorina citri (assembly GCF_000475195.1). Taxonomy (NCBI): domain Eukaryota; kingdom Metazoa; phylum Arthropoda; class Insecta; order Hemiptera; family Psyllidae; genus Diaphorina; species Diaphorina citri. The sequence continues at coordinate 323,634 of NW_007377445.1, read as the reverse complement.
TTTCGGTTATTCGGTTCGGTTAAGTGAAGTGTTATAGTTTCTATGAAATAGTGCAATTTTTTTGGTGATATTCAAGTTTTCAAGTGTGCATTCCAATAAAATTCAGCTAGGATGACGGTGTCCTACTCAAGATTAGTCGCTAATGGCAGCAGTTTTGGCTGCTTCTGGGGCATTTTAGGAAAGTAAGTATTTCTTTGGATTTCTTAGTACGGTAGCTATTTTGCCTTTCATTTTATCTTTTTGCTGATTTTGTTCTTAAGTTGTGTCCCTGTGTCCAGTTTCCACACAGTCGACGGCCATAGATCGATGTGATTTTGTCGTGAATCGATGTGTTTCGACGGCCGGTCGACTATGTTTGGACACACCTTTAGACGAATGTTTTGTGCCGCCGAATGTTGTTGTAAGTTTCCAGTATCTTCCTCGGCTTTGTGATTACCACAATTTGAGCAAGAGGGGTACTGTAGGTTTGGACTTTAGCTACATTGTTCATCTATGCACTTGCCTACACAAGTGCATAAGAAACTTGCCTACACAAGTGCATAAGAAGAAATTCGGACACGCGTGTCCCGTACGGGACATTTTGAAAAGTGCCCAAAATACGGGACGTCCCGGGAAATACGGGACGTCTGGCAACCCTATTCCTCGGCTTTGTGATTATCACAATTTGAGCAAGAGGGGTACTGTAGGTTTGGACTTTTGCTACATTGTTCATCTATGCACTTGCCTACACAATACACAAGAAACTTGCCTACACAAGTGCATAAGAAGAAATTCCCGTCAGTCCCATGTTTACATCTAAGCCAGAGGAATTCCATATTGAAATCTGACATGTCCCATATCATTTCTCCATGGGATAGGTAGCCTGTAGCTAGTATTTACCTTCCGTCCAAATCCAGAGATAACGATTTCTACTCTCAGCTTTAAATTAAATGTCGGAGATTAGAGTTAAACGTCGGAGATTAGGAGTTAATCGAATTAATACGTATCTAATCTAATAAGTAGGTAGGTATCTAATCTTTATAAAACGAAACCAAGTCAAAGTTATAATCGGATTCAAATCCCATGATATCGAAAACTTCATACAATACTTACCGAATCAACCTATAGGTGGCCTCCTACATTACATTTTTAGCCCGTCCTTCCTTTATTATTTGACAAGAAATGGGATTTCATTCCTTGTGGCATTAGCCCTTTGTCCACATTGGTTTTCTGTTTAAAGTTTAGAACACTCTGTATGCTAAGATAACGGTAATGCTCCATTGGCTTGTCAATACCTTTGTCTTAAATGTACTCTATCATTAGTTTCATCTCGTATGCATGCATTAATTTCTCACAGTACAGGGTGTCCCATTCCTTATATACCGCACACCTGGTCAGCCATAAGCTTCTTTTTTCAGAGCCTTCCTTCACAATTTTGGTCATTAATAGCAGCCACCGCTGTCGAACCATACTTTTTTGGAATTCCGGCTCAGGGGCACTTTTGATGTACATAATTTATCGAACTATTCTGCAAAGTTTGAGGGACTTGGGGCGAAAGGTAAACTCCCAAGATTAGCAAACTCCTTTTGATCTTTTCTCCTAGCCCAACCCTCCAAAGACTCAAAGGACCCCGAGAGAAAAGTAACTACAAAAATTTCAAAGTTTGAAATGGGGCCCAAGAGTCACAATGGACAGTCGATAGTTGAGTCACCAAGTCGTATAATGAGAGCCTTGGAAATGAGCAGTGACCTAACCGGACTACATAATCCTCTGATTTGATTATATTATTTTTGATTAGGTGTATAAGGATTGACTCCCAAGACTATCGCTCATATAAACCCGACAAATTTGACGTCAAAGAAAGAACAGAAGAGATTCAAGAAACTCTCCAAATGTAAGCACGTTTCAAATTCAATCAAAATGAAACCCAACATTACTGCAAACAGCAAGTACCTGGGTAATAAGCAGGCGAATCAATGCTTGGAATCCGGAGGGAGTCTGATCACAACCAGAGCAGAAGGTTTGAGGATGAAATCAAGGAAGAAGTGATGATTTTGTAATGGTTTCTCACGGCAGTCCTCGTCACTCTTCGTCTTCGTTTTGAACATTTATCGCAGAACAAACCGACAGAAACAACTTACTCTTACTTATTTCGTAGATCCGTATAACCTTAAGCCGACCTTTAGGGCTGTTTGCCCCTACACCTAAGCGTAAGCCAGAGGAATTCCATATTGAAATCTGACATGTCCCATATCATTTCTCCATGGGATAGGTAGCCTGTAGCTAGTATTTACCTTCCGTCCAAATCCAGAGATAACGATTTCTACTCTCAGCTTTAAATTAAATGTCGGAGATTAGAGTTAAACGTCTAGCTAGTATTTACCTTCCGTCCAAATCCGGAGATAACGATTTCTACTCTCAGCTTTAAATTAAATGTCGGAGATTAGAGTTAAACGTTGGAGATTAGGAGTTAATCGAATTAATACGTATCTAATCTAATAAGTAGGTAGGTATTAGTGTTCTATTTTCTGTTTTGCTGTTTTTTTTTTTTT